>NC_141342.1:4502500-4745000 GCF_037954235.1 Aulostomus chinensis
AGTAGGAATTTTCAGAGTAAAACAAAGGTCACAGGAATAAAAAACGTGGTCAGCGTAGCAGCTAAGTGCTGCGTAGCCTCATGAACGTGCCCAGTGTGTCTCAGCCGCCGGCCTGCAAGCCACCATCATCCCGCGTGACGCTGCTACTCTGCCTTCATGGAGACATTTGGACTATTTGTATTGTAAACATTCCTATTTGAATGTGTCTGGTTGACGTTTCAAAAAACAGCCTTGTTTTTTGCTGAGTGTGTGTTTCATCCTCTCCAGGACACTTTGAAACGTTTAAAGATCTAAAAGATTGTTGGAACTTTTTACACCAGAATTTGACTTTTTTATTTGAGGTTAAAATTTAATCCTGGAGTTGGAAGGTAGTAATATTATGTATTTTTATTACTTTGCTGTTTTTTTTTGTTTGTTTTTTATTACTTAGATATTCAAAAAGACACAGAATTGTAACAGAAGCAGGTGCTGCAGACCAGGGTTTGCTTGCATGCACGTAGCTCCAGACTGTCGATGCTCACGAACCGTGTTTGCTTCTTGTCAGGCATGAGCTTGTTCTAGCACCTTTTCTTCGTATGCGTGGTCTGTTCAGATGGCATGCTTCCACCTTCCAAACATCAATAAATCATCTGTAAATGCTTTGTATTGTTTTAAGACATAAACTCACATGGACCACCGATGTCTTTACTCCAAGTCTTTATTAAGTGCAATAGATTTGACACCAGGGAAGGCCAACTGCTGGAAAATGATACATGCCAATGTGAAGAACATGAAAAGTGATTTTCGCTGATCCACATCAGGTTTCTATCCACAGACAATATCAGCTCCATCTATGTCTTATAAAAGCAAAAATGTGGAGTCCAAGTTCATAAAGACGACTCGATTCCTGCACTCAAGCAAATACAATCTTTCTGTCTACAATACACCAAGATGCTGGAATGTTCAATGGTCTCCAGAGTACAAAAACACAGGGAAAGCATCATATGAAGCAGTTTATAAACACAAATTTGAGTATAAAACATCTTATAAAATGTAAAACCACGTTACATCTAAAAGATTTTAGATCCGTTGTAAAATCACGTCCCATGTCAGTAGGAAAGGTGTGTGTACAAAACCTCTGCATTTGGCTTTGAGTTTAATGTCAATCAGTTTGAGAAAAAAAAAAAAACTTAAACAAGTATTAAATACACTCATTATCCTTGAAGGAAAAAAGTTATCGCACTTTAATATAATACAAATCTATCAACACGACCCCCAAACTGCCTTTTCAGTATAAGAAGCATCCGGAATCGTCTTAAACCAACGGCTCCCGGAGTTTCAGTCAGAACACGGTTTCCAAACGTGTCACACAGGCGAGGATGAAAGGTCACTTTGGATTAACGAACCACAGTTGGATTACCAGGCCTGTGTGTGTGTGTGTGTGTGTGTGTGTGTGTGTGTGAGACTAGGCCCAACAGAGCCAGTCTCAACAACAACAGACGACAGCGGACTGAAACTCACCAGCAGCTAAAAATGAATGTAAAGTTGAAAGTTTGTAACAGACAAGACGGAATGAAGTGAAATGTTTGTTTTGGTTGTAGAATCGTTCTCACGTGCGCGTGCACGCACACACACACACACACACACACACACAAACACAGGCGCACATGCACATACACACCAATGAATCCATACATGTCAAGCCAACTCTTTTTAAAAGAGAATCTCAGCCAGGATCCCTCATCACGTCAGATGCTAAATGAAGTTCAGTACGACTGTATCTTAGGACTCGTAAAACATCTTCTTCGTGACCGTGGTTCCTCCCATCACGCCCCTCTGAACCACTTCCTTGGTGACCTGACGGGTCACCATGCCGCTGGTCTCCATGTGCTGCGTGGTCATAATCATGCCGTCTGTCAGGGAGAGAGAGTTGCCGTTAATGTCAGAATGGGTTGTGTGGTTGTAAGAGAGCCAGAATGGGAGACTTAAAGTGGGCGTGTACCTGAGAAGTAGGGGTCGTTGATCATGGTGTGGGAGACGTTGGTATGTGTGCTGACTTCCGTTGGCAGCTGGAACACCTCCCTCCTCGTCAGTGATTGGTTGTTGAACTGAGACAGAGCACCTGGGAAGGGCAAGGAAGGTGTGAGTTACCATGACCGCTCATCCTGCCTGGGTTTAAAGACCTCTCATTACTGGCCGTCTTTACTGGTATTTTAAGTTCAGCCAGTAGGCTTGGTCTCACCTCCGTCCTGGGACTCGATGGTGATGATGCCCTCCCTCTCGGGGCCGAAGCCCTGTGTGGTTCGAGCCTGAACCTTAAACTTGTAGGGGACGTTCTCAGTCAGGTTTGGGACGGTCAGGCTGGTCTCAGCGCTGTCACCGTTCACCTGGAAGGACCGCACGTCACCTGAAGGAAACAGGAAGTCAGACGTTACACCAACAATCAAACCCGGAGCTACAGCCGACGGGGCTGAAGGCCTCACCTCCTCCATGTAGCTGCTCACAGGTGACCACGTAGCCCAGAATGTCTCCGTTTGGTTTACGAGGTTTCTCCCAGCTGAGCTGCAGTGAGTCGGGGCTGAGGGCGGTGAAGACCAGGGGACCGGGGGCGCTGGGCGTGCTCAGAGTGAATGGGGAGCCTGTGGGGTCCAATCACAAGACAAGAATAAGGAGGGGGTTCTTGTGCTTCGCTGTAAAACTGTTGGCTGGTTCAGGATAAATGAGGAACCTGGCATGGGGCTGAGGGGACTCTTGGGGTCCACAGCGGACTCAATGGTGATGACCCCCTCTCTCTCTGGACCCCAGCCCTCTTGGCTCTGAGCCTTGACTTTGAATAGGTAGGAGTGGTTGGGCAGGAGGTCCTGCACAATGACGGAGTTCTCAGCTGGGTTGCTCACGTTGATGCGCTTCATGTCACCTACGAGACATGTTGGTCGGCATCAAGGTCTGACCAGTCTGGACACATTACAACGTCAAAAGAAGCCAGTAGACGGGATCTCTACCTCCGTTGAGCAGCTGGTAGAGGACACAGTAGCCCAGGATGTCCTTCTCACAGTGGGGCTCCTGCCAGCTGACCTTCAGGGCAGTGGGACCCAGAGCTGAGAACACCAGCCTGCTGGGGGTGTCTGGGACTCCTGGGGACAGTTTTGCATCTGAGGAGATCCAATGAGATGAAGGGTCACAAAAAAAAAAGAAAAAGATTGGTAATGGAGGGACTTTTACTGATCAAAAACTGAACTGATCCGGTTTTTTAAATGGTGAGAGACCAGAGAGGGAGGCAGACAAAGAGGAGGAGGAAGAGGAGGAGTGACGTATGACACCAGCTGTCATGCTTGTGCGCTGCACACTTACCCTGGAGCACCCTGTCCAGGTTATACAAGGCTTCATGGACGTCTGTCGACTCAGTCCTGGCCCTGGGCCCCTGAGACAGGCTGTAGCTGAACTGGCCCTGAGAGCTGCTCTGCGGCCCCATGTAGCCGAAACCACCTGATGGTGCATTGAGCAGGGGTGGGGACCAAAGAGGAGGATGCAGGGATGCCAGAGAAGATGACGGAAGAGACAGAGTAGGAGGGGAGGTGGGGGTGAAGCGAGAAGCAGGTAGAGTAACAAATAAAGGAGAGAATAAAAAGAGAGAGAGAGAGAGAGAGCGATAGTCAGCATAGCTCAGCCTCCACCCTGCTGACAGATGACCCCGCCGCCTGCACAGTTGACCCTCTGTCGTGCTCGTCTCAGGAAGTCTGAGCTACATCATGGTACAAATACTTCGGAACTGGTGCTGAGGTCTGAAGTTACCTGGATCTGGAAACTTGCCCGGCATGTCTCCCATGACGATAGAATCGCGGATGTGTTCGTCCGTGTAACCCCTCTCAGAGCGCTTCCTCATGATGACGTCTGTTGTGTGAACACCTCCCATCATACGTGAGCTCCCTGTAAGACGACAGGAGGCCAAAGGTTGGTCACGCCTTCATGCTTCATGTCATCCATGTCCCTACTGGTGTCCATCTCACCTGGTCCCGACAGGTAGGTGGTGGTTGTTTCGGTCGTAAACGAGTTGCCCGCCGCTCTGTAGTTCGAGCTCAAGGTGGACATGGGCGAGGACGATGTGGAAAGGTTGCGCGTAACAGAGCCACCTGGGAAAAGGAAGTTCTGGTCCCACTTTCCATTCATCGTGAAGTCTGTGAAAGGCAAATGAGGGTTGTAAGCAGACTGAAGACGTGGACGTAGCTGCTAGCGTTCAGTCACTCTGCTGCTGATTGGAACCAGGCTCAGCCAACCTCCAGAGGAAGCGCCAGACGCAGCAGCAGCAGGTCAGCAACCATTTACAGCCAAGAAAAGCAATCGCACAGTGGCGCTGCAACCTGCAGGCAACGATGGGTGCAACCAGTTTATCTCTGGAGCTGATCATTCAAAAGTAACATCGTTGGAATAAAAATGCGTTTGTCAAGAAATCTTTTCCTCTAGTTTTACTTTGACGAACAGCTCGTGATGAAACTCAGAGGAGATTCTCCAGCAAAGCAGCATTGAAATAAATGCTAAAATGAATATGCTAACAATATGGCAAAGGTTTCCAGTTGGGAAGGTCTAATAATCAAAATGCTGATTCTTTTTATTTTGCATGGAAGCAGCATACACCTGAGCTGAAGCTGATGGCAATATTTGACCATAACTACACTACCTTTACTGTATAATCCATCCAAGTTACTTTGTGACATTTTAACAAAACTGCATTCTCATGATCAAAGTACCATGAATGAAGAAAAAATATCAATCTGGATGTTGTTCAGATGGACTGGACAGGTATGTTTGACCAGGTGGTGGCACTGCATGAAAGGTCGGGGTCATTAGGCTTCATCCTCCCAGCATCAACACCACTTTTCATGGCAATTCACCAGAAAATTAAGGAGATATTTCAGTTTTGTTGCAAAGTGATGACGTGTGCACTCCCTGCAAGTGGTGAAACACTTCGACTGGCAGTAATTTCTCGTATCTTATCCTGTTCAGGCAACATTTCTACATCCAGCAATGCCGATACTGTGAGTACATTACTTTTCTATTTTGGCGTAGAACTGTCTGATCACATGTCCAACAGCCCCCCCTTGTGGAGAAAACTGCAGCTTTCCAAAAGGGTGAGTGAGCGTGAGTTTTTGAGTTCCAAACTAGTTCCAAGAGTCACTTCACATCTAACAGCTGCAAGAAAAAGTGTCATCCCTGAAACTGCCCTGCAGAGATGGTGAACCAGGGGTGCATTACTTCCATACAGCCACGCAGTAACTAAGCCTTCACACACACCGACAAGCTGCCTCCGGATGACTACCATCCCACTGGGAGGTGGAGAGGACAGACAGAGCCTGGCGCCGGGAAAAGCCTGCCCCCGATCATCAACTGGAGGTGGAGCAGTTGATGCCAGTGCTCCTCTCTGGGCGTGTGGCTGGAGGAGAGATGCCAACTGGGGGCAAGTGGACAAGGACTGAAGCACGAAATGGAATGATTTTTCTGACAGCATCAATCATGAAGGTAGAAAGAAAGTGCCTTGGCGGGCGGGCACATGACTGGCCGTGCATGATAGCGGGCAAACTAGCTGCCTGGCTGCCTATCTGCTGCTCTGATGGAAGGTCTTCACCTGGCAGGAGCGTTTGGGTGTAGCTGGGGTGTTGGGCCTCATCTGAGCTGGCCTCTGTGTCTGTGCTGAGACGATTGTTGGGGATGAAGTCCACTCGCTTTTTCCATGACACCTTACGGAGATCCAGGTTGGACCCCACCAACTTGACATAATTCCAGCCTTGTAATCGGGGTCATATGGGGAGAAGCAAGCAGGCGGAGGATATATTGGAAGGTAAACATTGTCAGCGGTTTGTTTTACTGTACATTTGTTTAGTTACGAATGGAATTACATAATATATACTGTGTATATTGGTTTTTGTCACAGAGGATTAAATGGTCCTGTCAACGAAGTACAAAGCCAACGGCCAACAAAGCTGTCTTCCACAGAAAACTGACTAGAGTGGCTGCAGGAATCAGAGGAAGAGATTTCAGGGAAGGCCTGGGGGTTGATGACCGTGAAGCACTTGAACAGATATGTGGGAATGCTGAGCAATACCTGCAGGAAAGAATGTCGGCGAGAGGAAGCGATCAAGAGAAAGACGCCATCCAGCCTTTGTCTACTGAACTAGGCCAGCACTTCCTCAACATCACTCTGTTAACATGAGGTACGATATTCATGCCAGCCCCCAGAAAAATAAAAACACAAAGAGGCATGTGAAAAAGAGCTAGAAGAGAGCAGGATGGGCCCCCTCAACCTGATGTTGAACCACCCAAAAATAAATGATTGTTGTTCATTCTCTCTCCATCTGACAGAGCTACGACACCGCAGAACACACTGCTTCAGCCCACTGTCTGCAAGAGCAAAGCAGGATGGAGAATGTGGCCTGAAATCATCAGGTCCATATTCCACTGACAGCTCCCCCTCTGGTAGTTTGGCAGTCTCGCGCCTCTGTCCTTCCAGAGCCAGGAACACATCAGAACAGCACACTAGCTCTGTAGGTTTACGTTTTAGTCTCTGGTTACCCACCATCACCAGAGACGCTGGGGGTCTTGGAGCCTGCAGGAGACTTCAGCACCTCATTGCTGTACATCAGATAGCTGTCGTATTCGTCTCCTGCCTCTGCATCCACGATGGGGACATCTGGAATGATGGGGACTAGGGGCAGAGACAAAGAGGAATAAACCAAAGCGGACACGACAGATCTGCTGTCAGTGTTCTGGAGGTGTGCTGGACTTACTGGACAGAGGTCTGGCAGGCTGGGATGCCAAGTTGATGGTGGCATCTCGGTAGGGGCCCCAGCCCACGCTGTTCTTGGCGCGGACCTTGTACTGGTAGGTCTGGGCGTTCTGCAGATTCTCGATCAAGAGCATTCTCTTCTTGGGATTGTCAATGCTCACCTTCTTAGCAGCACCCACTGGCTCTGTGAGAGCAGGAGAGCATTAAGATCCAACCAACACTACATCTGCAAGAGCAGGCTGCTGCTGTAGGCGCGTCTCTTACTCATGTCATCATTGATGGGCGTGTAGATGACCTCGTACGCTGTGATGTTGCCATTGGTTTCTGCAGGCTCCGCCCAGCTGAGCTGAGTGACTGTTGGGCTGATGACATTGAAGGCGAGGCGACCGGGTTCACCGGGTACTGGAAGGAAGGAGAGCCAGACATGATCAGGCATGTGCCCACCACGTCACATGGGCAGAGTGGGTCTTCCACCTGCTGCACCTCCTCCAGCTACAGGTCACCGCATCAATGCTCACTGAATAAACAACCACTTGAACTCTTTTTGATGCAGCGTTGCTCTGTCACGCCGCATTGCCCCCGGCACTCATGAGCGATTCATTTGAATCCTTTTAAACTGAATGGTGGAAGACAACGCGTGTTATGTAGTTTTGCCGCCATTTCATGTGCCTGGAGGATTGGGAAAATAAACCACTGTGCAAAAATAGCACTCATGGCGTCCCAGTTCCAAATGATTAGAAGTGAAGCTCTCTGCCACGACAGCCATGTCACACCGCCTACGTGCCGCTGCTTTCCAGATGCAACTGTTGCATAACTGACTCAACAAACAAATCTGTCCTGAAAAAATATGAACCATTCAGGAGAGTGGCAGAGCAAGAGAGAGTATACCGAGTGCAGGAGATATGGTAGTGAATCATGTTACCTGGGAAAACTAGAAATTACAAAACACAGATGCTTTGTTCAGCTCATAACTTTCGACCAGCTGGAGAAGTACAATTCGATTTGAAACTCAGTAGATAATACATTCATTGAAAGATGTAGTTCTCCTTATCTGCACAGAGACAAACGTCTTCTGTCACACCCAGATTAAAGCGGCAACTCCATTTGGCCCACCGCTCATTTTGAAGTAGTTACTAAGAACAAAACAAAGTTTTTTAAACCACAAAAAACACATTTTTTTTCCAGAAGATTCAAATAATTTTGATCGTTTTGACCAGTTAAATCTGATTGTTTCATTACATTGTTCATTACCAGCCTCATTAACAGTAATTACCGTCCTCCTGAGTTTGACAGGTAACGATGTCGGTGTCCTGGCCGTCTCCCAGTGCATTGTAGGCACAGACTCGCATCTCATAGTCACAGTAGGGGTACAGGTTGGTCAGATCAGCTTGAGGAGTCTTCACATCCAGGACCTGGGCGTCTTTCTCTGGGTCACCATAGATCCAGTATTTCACCTACACGAAAATATGAGACGCAGCAGTTATGAGATGGATGGGGGATGGAAAGCAGTAACTCAAAGCTTCTGAACATTCTTCCCACCTTGTACCCCATGGGGTTACCAGGTGGAGGGTCCCAGTTGAGGCGGATGTTTCTGGGTCCAGTTGCTTTGGCCTTAGGGTTTGCTGGAGCAAGAAGGCGACCACCAGGGGACGTGGCTTTCTGGTTTATGAAGCCCTTCTGCTGCATGTGGGCAATCTCTGGAGACTTGGGACCTGCAGGAAGTGAAGGACGTTGGAGGATGAAACACTTTGAACTCCGGAGTCTACAAACCCAGAACTGCACTGCATCTTACCTCCGTCTGTGACATTAACGATTGTGGTTTTCCTCTCGCCGACAGTTGCATTGCTACTTGGGTCAAACAGTTCCAACTGGAAGGTCTCTGGCTGGATGGGGCCGGGGTGGGCCCTCGGGTCGATCACTATATTCTTCTCCGTCTCTCCGGGACTGAACTTCAGAGGGCCAGATAGCTCGAAGCGCTGGGCCTTCTTAGTGCGCCACTTTACGGTGGCAGGGCTGTCTGGGTTGCGAGTGCGGACCACAGGGATGGTGTAAGACGGGTCCGACGTGGTGAAGTTCTGGGTGCCCTTCTTGAACATCACCACACTTGGATCTGGTTAACAAAAAGAAAAGGAGGTTTCGGTTTTGTTGCTTTGGCTGGGAGCAATCACGATGCAGTTCTTCCTCTTGCCTGTTTTTACCTGGTGCGTCTGCGATTGTGACAGTTGTTCTCGGGTAGCGTCCAAGCTTGGCGCCCTGCCGTGGGTTACTGAGGTCCATCACAAACTGTTTGACCTGTTTGTCTTCCAGGAGGCCATCTTTCTCAGTCAGTTCCAGGAGACGAACGGGAACTGTCTTCTGGGTCTCACCAGGACCGTAGGTCAGGTCTCCTTCCACAGTCACATAGTCCTAGAATACAAGACAAAGTCTTTGACCACTTGAGAGACATGAACTTACAAAACATGTAAAACACTCAGTTGTCATAGGTAGAAAGACAAATCTAGCCAAGTACATCTGTTGACCGCAGTCCGCTCACCTTCTTATCCTTAGCTGTGAGGTCTCGTGTGCGGTAGGTGACCTGAGTGCGTCCGTCTTCCAGGATCTCTCTGCTGATGGGGATGTTGGCCACCCCCTCCTGTCTGCTGTAGGTGTAGGCCGGCTGGAGGAAGGAGAACACACTGGTGGCTTGGGAGAGGAGGCGAGAGACTCCATTAGTGTGATGCATAGGAAAGGGTTACACTTCTTATTGTCTCAAGCCACAGGGTTTTATTTTACATTAAAAGTTAATACACAAAGCTTAAGACTGCATTCTCAGCGTACGTCTGTGAAATGTGCATTGCTGCATTGCATTGTTATCCATGTTCTTTTTGACTTTTATTCTAAAATGCAAACATGTATCCACCCTAACCCTGACTTCTCCCCTCCATCTTTGCTGTCACCCATAAAATGAACATGAACACCATCAGTGACTCATTACTAGGGTATTAATGAATGGTCTGCTTGGCATAAATGAAGCATTATTTGGACCGTTATGGTAAAATCTCATCCAAATCGGAGACTCCTTACCATGCTCTTTGATGATGGTGATGTTGACCAGGCGTTTTCCGATTTCGGCGATGCCCAGTGGCACATCCACAGCCTCCACCAGCAGCTGCTTCTTGTCATCATCTTCATCCTTGACGAAGAGCGGCACGTGGACATCCAGCGACTCCACGCCCTCCTGGAACTCAACAGCTCCCGCAGCCTCTGCCCAACAAAAGCAGGTACGAAGACAAACATGATGACAATGACGGCGATTTACTGGATCCACAACAATGCTGACCGTGAGTACACACACCCCTGTCTGTGGCTACGGTGTAGTAGCCAGGCATCACTTTAAGGTCATGGAAGTTTCCAGACTGGACATTTTTCTCTGTCAGCTTGACAATATCAGGGTAGTTGCCACGAGGAGCAGACAGGACGGTGTCCATGATGGCGTAATCCTGCCTGGAGATCGCAGGAGGTAGGGAGGTTAGTCATGTGACCTTTGGGCTCACTGAAACACGATGAGCTCCACTGTTGACTGAGATGAACGTTACCTTTTCCCAGCATTCCTCTGCATTCTGTAAGAAGAAAAAAATAAAATAAAATAAATAAAAACGGTTACTTTGTATTTACACTCTCAATTTACTGCTAAAATGAAATTACTGCGTACACTCAAAATGTAGTTTCACTCCTCTTACCTAAATGAAGTCTTCTGCACTTTCTGGACCCCGGGGATCTGCTTGTACACCTCATTTAGCTGGACAGAAGACCACAAATAGTGTTTAGTGATGCAGTCATCAATAATGCCCACCAGCAAACAAAAGCACACTCACATTATCTGCTACTTCTTTGCGGAGCTGCTCTGCATCTCTGGATTCAGGGCGGGAGAGGTTCTCAGAGAACAGCCTGTTAAGCCGGAGGGAGATGGGGAACTGAACTACAGGGGGAGAAATGACACATCAAGAAAGGTTAAGAGTTGTAGCTCATCGCTGGTCTTCAGAGGGATGTGCTTTTAAACACTCACTGGTTTCTTTAGGGTTGGGTTTCAACAGAGCCTGGGGGTGATTTGGGGGTCGGTGCACATTATCTGTAACCTTCCAGCGAACCACATCAGTGCCTTTGGGTGGGCCGGTCCTCACCATTGGCGTGTCCAGGTGGTCTGAGGTGAGCAGGGAATGGCGGAGGAGATACTCATCCTCCTTGAAGCCGACCATTCGACCTGTGGAGAGAATTTATCGCGAGTGGAATCAGCGGGCAAATGGAGGATGTAAAACTATTCTTGTACATGCAACAGGACATCAATCTCACCTCTCCTACAGCAAGGCAGCAGGGCGAGACAGCTCTGCCGCAGACGAGACAGAATGCATTACTTTCACCGTAACTTCAAAACTCCACCTTTGTGCGTAAATGTATGTGCGTTACCTGCCAGCAGCTTTTGCAGCAGGCGCAGTATTTCCAGCAGCAGAGCAGCAGAAGTGCCAGCAGCAACAGCAGGAATAAGAGGAGGGGGAGCAACCACAGGAGACTCGCGGCGGGGCATTCTGAAGAGTAGTCCAAAAGAGGCAGAAAAAGTTAACAACACAACAATCAGACAGGGTTCTTAGACCTTCGATCCTGAAGTCTCATCGTGACTGTGGGCGCGTCAATCAGTGCAACGCCTTTTATGTGAGCTGAGGTGAAAGCATTGCCAAGATATCCCATCTTTCAAAGACGTCAACAAATGCACCGAACGTGCAGCACGGGAAACGACCTGCAGCTCACCTTTCTTCTCCAGCACCTGGACCTCCAAGTCTTTAACTGTCGGATCTTTCGGGTTCTCCACGGTGTACTTGTACGTACAGTCATCGTCCTCATCGCGGAAACTGCATGAGTCCAGCACCTTTTTCGCTGCAAACACACAAACGCAAGTACATATGGACGATTACCAAGTGTTCATGGGTTTTACTGCTAAGGCGACACTGTGTCATCATCCTCTTCATCATCATCATCATGGCCATCGTCATGGCCATCGTCATCACCACCACAACTCTTGAACTCTGGGTTGCTGAAAGACTAGAAGCTTCTGCCGAAAGCAGCGGTGTAGATCCTGATATGAACTGCTTGGAACTTGAAGAATGTGGGCAACAAAGTGAGGAAAAGCCCTGGTCTCTCTTTTACTGACGGGGCAGCGACGAGAGGTTCCCCCTGCCAGCTGAAGTGTTGTTGAACTAAATCTTATTGTTGAGGTTGTTACATAGCGAGAAAGGAGACAGAAGTAGCGACGGAAAGATCCCTTAAAATTGACTTTTTCTTCCATTTCCATTCAGTGTGATGTGGTTTGCTGTTGCCATGGTCACCAGTGGACGCCTGTTTGTCGTGTTGTCAGGCTTCACAGCTGGCTGCTGTACAGTATGTCTGCTTTTAAATCCAACTCAGTTGATGGCGGCTGGCGCGAGTGATATTTGTCATGATATTTTGTTGCTGTGGGGAACACAGATTTTGGCCAGTCACATTTAAAAGAAAGGAAAAACAAAGCATGCGCCAAAAATGATGCTAAAAGTAGCTACACTGCTTACAGAAATGCAGTCAAAAAGGAGATTTATCTCAGAAGAAATGAAATGGTGGGATAATATTGTGTTTCCAGAGAAGAAAAAAGTGAGGCACATTTACTCAAATGTACTGAAGTGCAGTACTCAAGTAACTGTACCTGAAAGTAGGTGAGGTGACAACACAGATTGCTTCTGGAGGGTTTTTCCCCCTCTTCTATGAGCTCACCTTCTTTGAGTTCATCCACCAAGATGATTTTGAAAGGACACTTGTCACAGTCCTCCTTTGCCTTCTTTTCTCCTGTCTTCCAAGCCTGACACTGAACGCAGCTCCTTGTAGCCTCGCACACACCCAACTGGGCCTGAACAACACACACACACAAATACATGATTAGACAGGTCTGTGCAGAAATGCTTATTCATGCTAAAAGGCAACAAGAACAAGTGAGCACCAAATACTGCGCGGTGTTGGGTGTAGCTGAACAGTCTATGAATATTGGTGGAGCTGAGAAGATGCGCTGGCACACACTTTGAGGTCAGGAGTCTTCTTTTCTGTAGCCCACTATCACAAGTGTGCCTCGCAGGACAGGACATCCACATACCTGGAAATTTGGCTCACACGTTGACGTCATTTCAATTCCAGAGTTTGGGCATTCACAGCGGCCGCACACGCATTGCCCTCGCCCGTTGCACACACCCTGGAACAGAGCAAGGCAAGTGTTGAAGTTTACACCAGGAATTCAATTTGAAATCAAAGCATTGGCTCTACTCACCCCTTTGCTGTCCAGACATGTCTGGTTGCTCTTGGGACACTCGCAGGCATCGCCCGTCCAACCCTCCGTACACGCACACCGGCCCATGATGCAAGAGCCGCGGTCTAATTAGAGCAGAAAGAGTAGGACTGAATTCTTTTATCACTTGGGGAAGCGTCTGAGGACACGTTGGTGCTGCAGGTGACCACCAGCTGCCCTGTCACAATCACATAAGCAGCCTCCTCCTGCCGCCGTGCAGCAGAGCCCGGTGACTTTGTCCACCTGGGAAACCACAGCCTGACATGAACGTTTCCTTTCAGCCCATTTGAGGGAAATCAGCGGACCCTTTAACTGATGCTCCAATCTGCTGCCGACTTCACCTGTCTGTGCTCGTCACAGCTGCTTTCCTGACTTTTGATGTTCGTGTGGTTTGTCCCCGGTGTGCTGGCGTCGTCGGGCTGGCCAAGTCGCTCCCGAGTGATCGAGATGGAGATGAGCTGAGATGATCCTAACGGAGATCAGGCTGAACTACTCATCCAAATTTGATTGAAATCCCAAAATGGCCGAATGTGTCTCAAAATGAAGTGTTGTGGTAGAACGCATCCCCACTAAAATCCCATCTTCACCATTCCAGTAGGACTTTCAGTTAGAATGTGAATAAATGACACAAGAATCCTGATTCTGTCTGACGTCGTGAAGTGTGTCGCAATCGCAAAACACAAAAGTCAGAAAAAGACATTTTTGTCAAATCTTTTAGTGTGAAATCAAATCTGCGACTATCCGCTAAGACCAGGCAATCCTGCACAAATGTGTCAGAGCTGACACTTAGAAACTCTGACCAACTCTTAGTCATCAGGGATCATTTGATTCATACTTTCCTTCGAATGGTCCCACATATTTACAGTACAGGGCTGTTAGGACCGTGTGAAATAATCCTTCAATAACTGCAGCCCTTAGGGTGAAAGTTTTAAATAATCGTTATATTGATTTGAAGTCTTCACGTCTGCCGTCTTGTGTTCTCTTCGGTTTCCTGTTGTACTCCCGTCCTTCTAGAGTCTCTCTGTTGTACTTCCTGTCTGTGTTTCCCTGCTGGTGTGCGATCGTCTCGGTCTCCTCAGGCTTTGTCAGACTCAGACTCAGATTCAGACCTGCTCCTTCGCCCCCCTTCTCCGATAACTCGAGTTTTTGGATTTAGTTGAGTTTCCCTCTTTGCTGAACGGGCTGCTTTCTTCGCCTGCCTTGCTACTTCCCTGGAGTTGAACTGTTTGTCGGACTTTCAGTTAAACTGCAGCTTATTTGGATCTTGGACTCCTGTGTTTTTTGTGTCCTAAAAAATATTTTATTAGTTAGTTTGGTCCTCTTTGATGATTGCAGGGATATAAAAATAAAAAAAACGACTTCAAAAGAGGACAACGCTGGTGTCGGATTCTTTTCTATTATTATTATTACTATCATTATTATCATTATTATTACGTCCTTCTTCTTTATGTTCATCTGAACAATGTGCAGGGACAGATGAAGCAGCGTCACTACAGACGCCACAGCTCATCAGTACGGATCTTCATGTGGTCACGTGGCTGGCGATGGAGGTGTCGCCGTGAGCTGCAGTCACAAACAGTCAATCCTTGCACATCATTGGACGCCAGTGGAAAAATCGGAGGGTTTCTGCTGCGTCGAAGCAGGGAAAGGGGCTGTTCTCACATTTTTGTTGTTAGTCTAGGATTATCAGTTAGACGGTGGTACATTGTTCTCTGGACCGAAAAAAAATGTCAACCATGGACTGTGGACTGTACCGTTGCAGAGGAAGCCCCCAAATCTCTGACACTGGGTCTTGTCGTACTGGCAGTAGGGTCCTTCAAACTGGTCTGGGTTGTAGCACACGCAGGTTCCACATTCCAGACAGTCTCCACGGCCTGAGCAAGGCTCCGCCGAGCCTGGACCGATGCACTGGCTGGTGTCCAGAGCTGACGCGCTAGCCGAGCAGTTACAGAACGTACTCAGCCTGAAGGAGACAAGACAACACTTAGTGCTTGCTTTGCAATCATGACGCATATTTGGAGGGTTTTTTCCCGCAGGTAAGCCTCACCAGCCATCATAGCACTGACATTTCCCACACACGAGGTCTCCGTTGCCGTAGCACCTGGGCGATTTAATGACGGGGGTCTGGAGGACAGGAGTAGGAACGCGAGTTACCTCACCTCAACCATTTGTGAGCCTCTGAATGTTAATCTGTGTTTTTGTGTTTCTACCTTCTCGCAGTCGCAAGTTGGACACAAAACTGAAGTCTGGACGTTTACGGCAGCGTTAAAGGTTGTAGGTTTGACCCTCACTGTCCCCTCTTTGTCTTCTGGAGTCACCTGGCAGACAGGATCCTCATCGACCATCCGCTGGGCTTTGAGCCGCATCTTCAACTTGCCCTAGAAAACACAACCCAGGAGAATGTTGGAGCATCTGTGTGTGTGTGCGTGTGTGTGTGTGTGTGTGTGTGTGTGTGTGTGTGTGTGTGTGTGTGTGTGTGTGTGTATGATTTCATGGACAGTATTAAGACCAACAAGTTGAGACATTGTTGGTCTTCAATGAAGTGGATAATCAACTCTGTTTGGCTCGCCGGAGCAACACAACCATAACCACCATCACGTTTACCACATGTGTGTAAAAGTAACAAAATGGTTTGATGGCATGAATGTGGTTTCATCTTCAAAATGACTGCATTCCTGAACTGCTCACTCACGAGACGATGCACGCTCGCTCGGGTGCAACGGAGAGTGGAGAACACGGAACTTTAGGGCTTTAAACAGGACTTCCTTTTGGACGCCTCGCTGATGAACGTTTACTGCGAAGGTCCTTCTCCTCTGTTGTTGTTTCTGTTATGTTACTACCTGGTAAGTTATTTTTGTTAGCATTCATGGAGTAAATTATATATTTTTATTCACTGTCATTTGGAATCCAACATTTTAGTTGTTTCTAGAATAATGCGATCACATACAGTATATGTGCACACACATACTCCCGAGGTATATATATACTCACAACGATGCGTTCAGGAACATCTAGCTATCATTTACATAAAAATGAAATCAAACTTCTGGTGACTTGGATGCACCAGAACCCCTTGAGGACCCCTGGGAATCCGGACCCCATTTTAAGAACCCCTGATGTTCGACGTCTTAGTGGAAGACAACACATTTATTTTCTGAGATTTACAAAATTAATAAAGTGAGTATGAACTGTCGTTTGAGGATGCTTTTTGTCGAACTGACACATCAGCTGAACGATAAGATGTTTCCTGTTTCAGAACTTACTACGACTCCAGGCTTGAAATCGAAGGATCCGTATTCTCTAACTTGTCCACTGGTGGACAGGAACTGGGCCTCAAAGGCCTTGGGTTTGTCCTCTGCACGGATGCTCATCTTGGAACGGATACTCTGGAAGAATACATGCCAATATCAGAACCGTGGTTGATCGCAGCCACCTTCTGAAAGGCAGACAAAAAGACACTCCTCCCTCAGAGGACATTTTACCTCGAAAGCAATCTCCATGACTTGCAGGATATTGGATGAGTCCTCCTGCAGCAGCCCAACCTCACCAATGGGGAAGTACCCTTTGAGTTTCTAGAAGAGCAAGAGCAGGAGACGTTAACACGGTGCCGCCATTCAGGAGCCTCGCCGCAGGTGAACACCACCAACCTCATAGTACGTGTAGGAGTGGTTGGTGACGGCAAAGATGGGGATGATGTTGTTTTTGCCCAGCACGCGAACCAGCGTGGGCACCGAGGGGTAGTCCTGCATGGTGTCCTTGGTGTATTTGTTCTTGTTGTCCAGGTGACATTGCTCGTCGTTGCGTGGCAGGATGCCAGCCAGCACGTTGGCGCCGTCACCCTCGTAGTGGAAGGCAGACTCGGTGGAGAAAACCAGGAGATGTGTGCTGCTGGGGCGCCACCCGATCTTGTCCTGGGATGACACAGACCCAAAGGAAGCGGAAGACACGATGATTCGTGGCAGAGGCGTTTCCCAAGACTGGCATTAACATAACAACCACTTCTTAAGATGACAAATAGTTCTCTGTTTGCATGTTTAGAAAATTAGGAGCAAGATCAGGATTTATTTAGAGGAAGTCTATCTTTGGTCTGAATCGACTCCTCTGTTAAATACTTGTTTCCGAGCCTCTAAATCCTCCCCTAACGATGCCATGAGAGCAGGAATCCCAGCAGGGACACAGCAGCAGGAGCTCCAGGAGAACCGCGGGCACCCTTAGCAGCTTCCACTTTCTGTGGCTTTGTTACAAGAACGTCCATTGTTTTGCTGTTCAGTACTGATAGAAGCCCAAAAATCCCCACAAAGGGAAAGAACAATCATGGCTTCTATCATGTTAAAGGTCAAGTGTAGCAGCAGCAACGCAGCCTTTAGTCCCACCTACACTGCATGATTAGTGGCGCTTACATCATCAATTAACTTGCTCATTATTTTCACACTAAATAGTTCATCTATGAAATATCAAGAACATTTTTTTTAAAAAAATCACAATTTCCCAGAACCCAACAGTCTAAAACACAAAGAGAATTTGGGAACAATAAATGGAATTTTTGCTTACTGCTGCTGATTAATTTCTTTTAGTCCATAAAGGAGTGAATCGAGCAGCTCTAGTTATTTGCCATCTAAGCTTGAGCTCCTGCCGGATAAATGAAGACATCGGCACCAAAGACCTTCAGCATGATGACACGGTGACACGGACACAGTGGCTTTTTCTTGCTTGTAAATATAAAACTGTCTCCAAAAGTTTTATTGCAGAGAGATTTCAGTTACACGTTGGACTCTCACTCACCCCACAGACCGCAGCCTGCAGGATGGCATCAAACCCTCCTTCAGGAGCATCCAGGTTACCAGATATTCTCTCCTTCTGGAGCTCACTGGTGAAGAATTCCAAGTCACTGGTCAACTTGATGACATTTTGGAAAGAGAAGGGAGGGTCGCTGTTGGGCCACGGCTGAGCAAGTCTGCAGCCGAGGTAGGAGGACAGAGACGGACGGTGAGGAATCACATGAACGATACCTCTCACCCCAGGGTCAGAGCTGAACAACATTTCTCTCTTACTTTAAAGGTCTCATGTCCGTCTGCGGCTCGACTACTTTGTCCACGAACTTTCCAAAACCGATGGTGTAGTCATCTGACAGCTTCTCCACCAGTAGAGCTACAGGAGGAAACATTGACTATCAGCGTTAATTCAGCAGCAGTCGATAGCCATCACAGTTCCCCTGCACAGCTGAGGCGCTCACCCAGCTCCTTCCCCATCGCCTTCAAGTTGTCCAAATCATCAGCCATGGAGTTGGAGAAGTCCATCAGGATGTAAAGGTCCAGAGGGCCTTTGGTGGGAGCGAACACCTCCACATCCACCAGCTTCTCCTCTCCTGGCAGGAAAGTCATGCTCACCTGCTGGGGGGACACCTGAGACTGCTGCAGCTTGGTATTGATTTGTAGTGCCTGGGCAGCGAGAGAGAGACCACGAGGAGACGCATGAACACACATTTGAAACTACAAACGGAGAAACGAGCAAAAGCACATCGAAGACTTACTCTTTCGATCTTCATGCTGCTTTCAGCAGTAATAGCAGCTGCGGCGCTGCAGCCGTGAGCCAGTATGCTTTCGTACAGGTCACAGCGAGGGCCATTAAAGGTCTGAGCAAAACAAATGTTCCATGAGTGACAATAACTTCCTCTGCAATGATGCAACTTCCTTGTGAGTTTTGCACTGAGAATCTCTACTCAAGGTTGGCATACTGACTTTATTCAGAGCTTTCAAACTCATCTAGCAGCTTTGTCAGGCATCAAGTGACTCAAGTGTCATTTTGTTCTTGGATGTTGAATATGATAGATTTCCTGGACAGAGCGCAGCAGCGTGAATGACTCCTGTGCGTGTGATCATCAGCTACCGTCCCAGACTCAAAATGCTGATCAACAGTGGAGCAACAGGGGGGATTTTCCCTGAAGAGTAACGCAGCACTAAAGACTGAGAGAGCCGCTGCCCTGCTGTTGTGTGCTCTCACCTCGTCAGGGCAGTAGGCGCAGCCTTTCCCAGCCTGCAGGCATTCTGAGCAGGTCTTGGCCCTGGAGGCGAAGCAGTAGTTCACTGTCAGGGAGGGGGGAGGGGGGGAGGGGAAGGGGTCAGGAGGAGTTGCAGTCAGAGTGACATGTAGCTAGAGAATCTGCAGTGACTAGAAAACACATTTCACAACATCGTATTTTCACGTGGAAGCCAATCCGACGACTCGCACCCACAGTACAGCTGTGAGGGACAAACACGTAGCAGCTTACCAGATAAACAGAAATCTACAGGGTTAAAACACATTCTTATAGAAGTTTCATTTTATAGTTGTGTAAATGGTTTAGAGTAAACAAATCTAATTCTTCACATGACGATGTAAATCTGTCTGATGTTATCACATAGTGCCCTGTCATACCTGTAGCATTATCATTATTGTGGGTTTGCTGCTAAATGCGCCGTAGCCTCAGTCCACTTGGCGTGAACGTAGGTTGATACCCGCCTACAGTTTTCCTCACTGGTGAGTTTGTTGATTTAAGTTTCTGATTCATCGTTTGGTTCATTTCATAAAAGAAATCCATCCTGAATCCCGTCTCAGTCTTCCAGAGACAAAGATGCTTGTTTCGCCAGATCAGCAACACAAAATATTGAATTTAGAAGATGTGAGGTCAAAGGTCAGCAGCTCCTCAGCTCGCACGTGAACATGCTGGTAGGAGACGACGGATCAGTTCACGCGCTCATTGTTTGTGAACTAATTGAGTTCCTCCTCCACCGCCTCGCAGACGACAGACGACAGATAACGGCTCAGGGCTTCTTTACCTTCACCATGACAGCAGGTCACCAGGACGGCGAGAAGCCAAAGCCCCAGTGAGAGATGTAACGTCCATCTCCCCATCGCCTTCCTGTGATGGACAAACACATACGGCACACAGACACGAAGAGTTAGCATCACCAACGCTGTGTAAAGACAGACGGACTCAGGCCAAGCTGCGACTTGAACTGCCTGTGCTTCCCCTCAGCCGGCGGGGAAAGTGAGCAGGTTCTGACACGCCTGCTTCTCTTGCTTCTTCTCGGTTTTGCAAGAAGTTGCTGACTGTCTGTGAGTCACTGAAAACAGAATTGCCTCTCCGAGCAGCCGACAAAGAGGTGGACAGCGATCTTAAAAGGCTTTTGCCACATTACAGTGAGAAATACACTGAATGCCAAAAGGAGCCATGCACAGATAAACTGGGAACATGAAAATAATCCTCTGTAGAGGTGGTGACTATTCAGTGAAATGTCCCCTCCAGCATGAGCACAGGAAGGCTCCAGTCCAAGGTGGGGTCTGGAAACACACCAGCAGCTTCACCACCACATCATCATTTTACGCTGGAATCCGTCTGACAGACACAAAGCTGCAAAAACAATCTGCACTGGGCACAAGAGGAGGACAGAGCACAAAGGGCACTATGTGGCATGAAATGTCTCAATAATTGTCTCAGTGGGCAGACAACTGGATGTGCGCCACAAAGAACAAAAAATGACAATTTATGCCTCAAAGATTTACGACTGAGAAAAGGAATTTCTCCTTGAGGCGAGAGAACGACCCGTCCAAGTTAAAAACACAGCCTGAAAACACATGGGAAAGGCAGTCTAACACTTGACCGTGAACATGAGCTGTCTACAGGTGTGTGTGCGTGTGTGTGTTCATGCCATAAGTTGTCACATAAATCACTGACCAAGTTGAGTTCAGGAGAAGAACCCCCCCCCCCAGAACAGACCAGCTCCTATCCTCCAAACACAGCCATCCGTCATGAGCAGGAGCTGGAGGAGCGCTCTGTTTGTTTCTCCTCTTCAGGCAAAAACAAAAGCACCACGGCGGTTTTGACCCCGACAGTTAAGGGTGAGACACCAATTACAGCTTTGAAGGGTCAGAAAATAGAAACGAGTCATTCATGCTGCTTTTCTTTGATTTAACCGTCTCTGTAGCACCAAGACCGGAGGCGTTGGTCCCGGAGTTCAAAGCTGTTCCTCAGCAGACAAAAACATGCCTGCCAGGTGAACATACCACTGCTGGGCGGGGGTCTGACCCCTCCATGACATAAGCTATGAAAGGTGAGGGCTTTAGGAACAACTATGAGAGCTACATTTGACAGCAAGCTAAATCACAACTAAACACACCTGGAAACCTCTCGCCTTTGAAGCTGCCTCGGCATTCCACCAGGAAAAAAACTGCAACAGAAGGAGGACGGCTGGGCCGCAGGTTTGTTCTTACGTCGACATCAGCCGACGAGAGCATTAAGACGAACGCTCCTTCTACCTTCTGTCTGCCACTTTCCTGCCACTGGGCAATGATTCAGAAATCTTCAAGGGAAAACAACCACTAAGCTGAACCCAAATTTGTCCAGAGCTCAGTCTTTACACTTGCAGGTAATCCTGAACCACGAGGTGAGATATAAACTTACGTAACACACTCGGAGGCCTTTCAACCTGCTCGCGCCTCACACTTTTACAACCACCGAGTATAATCATTAAATCGTCAGAGCAATAAGTGAAGGGCAGCCGAAGCAATGGACGTTAAACCTATGATTGAGTAGAAAGAGATTCAAAAGCAAACAAACCTCTTGCTCTGCTCTATCGCCAGCACAAAAGTCCCAAAATAAATAAGAAGAACTCAATCCCTCAAGAGCTGTGTGACTCAGGAGTTTGTAAAAAGTTTGTATCCACCTGTTTTGAAAAGAAAAAAAAAGTACTCAAGTCCTGCTGTGCAAAGTTCTCCACAAAAAAAGTACAGACTTCCAATTGTTCTCTTCTTTCCTTGGCTTCTTGGTTCCTGTACGGTCCAGTCTGGTCAAATATTGACTGATTTGCCCTTAAACTCAGCTGAGTGGCGTGTGTGTGCAAGTGTGTGTGGGAGAGGGAATATAAGAGATTCAACTGAGTGAATGTGACTTTGTGTGTTGCCACTTGATCCCTCCTTTTGCTTCTGCGTGCACACACACACACACACACACGCACACACATTCCCTTCCCATCCAGGTGGGTAGCTATGACGGAGAGGGTTAACTCCCTTCCTGTACCACTATCTCTTCCCCACCCTGTTAGAAGTTAAAAGCTCCACACCTCTGTGTGTCATGGCCCCCTCCCTGCTGCATTCCACCTCAACAGGAGTTCACCTGTGTGGGCTTGAGGCTGTGCAGCCAGGCCCCTCCTCCCATGGCCTCCTCCCAAGCTCCTGGGAGTGGCACGCAGAGCAGAACACTGCCTGCAGGCTACGGGAAACACACACTGTGACTCGTGCGTAACAAATTTGTTCTTATACTGAGGGGAACATTTTCTCCTCAAATATTTGATACGAACGTCATGATTGCCACATCTTTTTTCTGTTTCCTGGCGGTCACCGACCAGAGGTGCCAGTCCAACGTGACGCTCAGTCCTCATGCGTCCGTCTCCCTGACTTCAAGAAAACAAAGGTCAATAAACGTTTCCCAAAGGAAGAGACTGGACGCGACTCTCAACAGATCACACCTGAGTTTACGTGATGTGGTTAACGCCCACAGCCAGCTCTCGCTCTGGTCCAGCCAACTGAGAGCAACCAACTTTTTTCAGACATGTAAAAGCAGCACTTTATACTTGGAACAAAGCATGAAAACGTCTCTGAACAGTATTAAGCCGAGACATTTTCATGACTTGGAGGAGAGGGAACCAGATGTTCAGCAACAACATCTCATTAGCGGGTTCCTGTGACTCTTTTCTACACAACCCAGTTCCAGTTAGGAGATCTTTGGTTAAAGTTTGATGAAACTTAAGTGAACTGATGTGGTTAACGCCTTTGATGGTGGTGAAAAGAAACCACGTCGGCTGGAGGTGGGACCTGAAGAGTGACCTCATTTTAAAAGTGCATTGAGGGCTGCAGCCAAACGTTTCAGGACCCATGAAACCGCCTGACACTGACCTGCGTCGCCTTTTTCATATCGAGCCAGTAAACAGTCGAGCGTGAAGTGGCGTTCCTGTCCATCCGATGTCCGATACGCGATCCACGGTTAGCGCTGCTCTGCTCCACACGTCTGAGATCAATCTCTCCATTCTTAGCAGCGAAGCGTGGATTATAACGTACGACGTCCTTCAGAGTTCTTTAACTGATGTTTCTGGACATTTTTTCTGTGTGTTAGTCATCAGTCGCTATGAGCGTCACGCTAAATATACGTAGCTGGTGCTTTCTACATTCTGGGGTCATAAAGAGGAGAAGCAGGAGGAGAAAAAACATCTTGATGAGCTCAATACCCCGGTTTGTGAGTACTTGAGGGGAGACATACTCTGAGTAAAGCACTGCTATAGGATAAACTTGTTGAAAGAGGCAATAAAGTGCAACACGCCACCTCTCTTTTAGCTTCGCGGGTACTTTGATTTGTTTGTGAGGACCCGCAAAACTGACTGTTATAGAAGATTCTGATGCGGAAACAACAAAAACTACTTTGTTGAATTTACGAAGTCAACGAACACGAATTGCGATTCACCAATTCGTCCGATCAAATTCCTCATTGAACCTTTACATCACAAAGCACTTCAGCGAAATCCCAATCAAACAGATCCCTTTCCTGCCCGCTGCTCGCTGCCGTGAGTAAAGAAACGCCCCGGAAGGAAGTGACACAGCGCGGAGGGAGGCCTGAACCAGCCGTCTTTCCTCCTCATGACTCAGCTCCATCAGAGTTGAGGCAGAATTCAGCGATGAAGGCGGAGAATCTCTGAGCTTCTATCACTGACATTGATAACTGCTGCTGCCAGGCTTTCATCCAGCAGAGTCAAGCCAGTTTCAAAGTTGGAGAGCTCATAATTTGTATTCACTGTCTTTGTTATGGCTGCTATTAAAACACTGTAATTTCTCAGGTGACATTCTGTAGAACATCATAAGAAAATGCGATTTCTGCTGATGACATTTGCCAACCTGTCAGATTTATTGTTGTTTGAACCACTGGAGCAAACTACATTTTCATAGCCAGGCCCTTCCTGTTTAAACTGGACTCTCACTGTGCTAAAAATGTTCTGACACAAGCTTGAAAACCTGGGGCAGGTGGGATTATTCCAGCATCGGAGTAACCCCTGTTTAGGTATGGTCATTTTAGTTTCACGTAACATGAGCAAAGGTTGTCTTTGGGCCATCAAACACTCCCAGAACTCGATGTCTCGAATAAGTGATTAAAAAAAAAAAAAGCAGCAAATCCAGAGTCGGAATCTAGCAAATGTTGGACACTTGGGCTTGAAAAAAGACTCGTCTGATGATGAAAATAAATCCCTTGAGATGAATTTTCTTTCAGGGGGCTGTCACGTTGCTGCTGGGACTTCAGGGTCCCCGGGTGATGACCAGAGGCTGGGAGGAAGGGGGGCAGCAAGCAGGCCTCCTCCACTCAGAGTCTGTAGACATCCACGTGAATTTCGACGACGGAATTATAAACACAAGCATCTTTATTTTTTCATTTAAATATTGCAATATTGCCCAAAAAAATAACTTAAGATGTGAAGAGGAGTATCCTGAACACACTGACTTTTGATTGATGATGTCTGTGTTCTAATTACCTGATGAGCATCCCTGCAGTTCTCCCTGCGCCCCTGAGAACCGACCTTTTAATCAACGTGATTGCTCGGTACTGATAAAGGTCATGATTCACAGGAGTTGAGAGCCGTTTATTCTTAGTCCTCGTCACCTTTTCCTCTGTAATGCTTTATTAAGAAGAAGAAGAATCAGGAGCAGGAAGAAGGAGGAGTTCCAGAGCTGGCAGGCAGATCCATGCTCCTTTCTCTGGAACCGTTAAACCTATTAATTAACTGCTTCTTACCATGCACCTTAGAATTGGCTTTTCATGGGCCCTGCTGGATCTGTGACTCAGTTAGCAAGCAATGGGTTAAATCCTCTCTACTGTACATCCCACAATGAGCAACCTGACCCGGGACATACACAGTCACGCTCCTAGCAACCAGATCTGCTTCTATACAATGGCTGGCTTCTCCTGAGGGGAAGCCAGCAGGAGCAACTCCTCCTCTCTGGCTTTCTTGGGTGACACCATGGTGGCGGTGCCCGGGTGCGGTCCACCCCTGCCATCACTTTCCTAATTTGTCCATTTCTCCTCTCAGCAGGATTCCTTATGCTGACTTTGAGTTTGGGATTCTGACTCACAGATGAAAACAATGTGCACAAATACAAGAAGGCAAATCATGACCCCCAACACCACACATTCCAGAGAAGCGGTTCCTGTTGGGGTCAAGGACTCCATGTGAACCTAACAGAACCACCACAAGTAAAATATCATCCCTCAGCTTCATGAGTTCAACCTGTAAGCACCTGATACTCTTTCTGCCACCAAAACACGCATTCATCACATCCACGTCCCGTTAAACAGACGAAACACGGCACTCACTGAGATGTGGTCCCGGTGCAGAGCAGTCATGGGCGTCCGTGGACCGGACGGCTCTCTCATAGGACCCTGACAACGGGAAACCAACCACAAGTTTTCCCCAGCGGAAGTTGTGTCCCACGCAGATATCTGCGCTTCCACCTCCTCTTCTTTCTCTGTCATTCTGAGTGCAGTCCGCGCCAAGTTCTCCCCCAATTTACATGACAAAAACGGAGCTTTTTGGATCAGTGAGTTCATTCAAGGCTGAATAGCGTGACTCTCTCTCTCTCTCTCTCTCTCTGTCTCACACACACACACACACACACACACACACACACACACACACACACCTTCAGCAGTCTTACTTATGGAATCTGGGAGAGTAGTTAACTCCGCGAAAACGGTTAAAAATGTATAAAAAGAGAGCTGCTTTTTTATTGTTTATGATAAAACCATTTGGGAGGGGACCTGACAAAGAGCAGCTCAAAAGAACCCAATGAGGTAAATACAACATTGGACTGAGTTTTCCCTCACCCAGACAAGGGTCACCGGGCCCCCCCCTGCAGCCAGGCCTGGGGCAGGGAGCGCTTGGTGCTCGGGCCCTGCACTCATGGGGCCCATCTGGGCAAAGCCCGAAATGTGGGTTCCCCCGCCAATGGCCACACCACCGATGGGAGGGGCCAAAGGGGTCAGGTGCTATATAGGATGGGTGACAGCTGAAAGGGGAGACCTTGGCGGTCTGAAACTGTGCTGCAGAAACTGGCTCTGGATACGTGGAATGTCGCCTCTCTGGTGGGGAAGGA
This sequence comes from Aulostomus chinensis, assembly GCF_037954235.1. Lineage (NCBI taxonomy): Eukaryota > Metazoa > Chordata > Actinopteri > Syngnathiformes > Aulostomidae > Aulostomus > Aulostomus chinensis. The sequence goes on from NC_141342.1 coordinate 4,528,762, forward strand.
GCCCAAGCTGGAGTGTGAGGTTGAGAAGTTCTGGCTGCTCGCCTCAACGCACGGCAAGGGCTCTGGAACCAGTCCTCTGGGAGGGGTTGGACTCTCTTCCAATCTGGTGTTGCCGGCAGTGAGAGGCGATGGGCAGGGGTGGCAGTACTTGTTGCCCCTTGTCTCAGTGCCTGTATGTTGGAGTTTAACCCACCGGATGAGAGGGTAGTCTCTCTCCACCTTCAGGTGGGGGGACAGGTCCCGAGTGTTGTTTGCACTTATGCACCACGTAGCAGTTCTCTCCCCCCCCCCCCCCTTTTTTTGGATTCCCTGGAGGGAGTACTGCAGAGGGACCCCTCTGGGGATTCCCTTGTTCTGCTTGGGAACTTCAACGCTCATGTTGGCAATGACAGTTGGCTGTGACGGTGGGGGAGGACACTAGACATGGCAGGCCCAAACGTAACGTGAGGGTCAGCTGGGAATGTCTGGCAGAGCCTCCCATCAGAAGGAGTTTCAACTCCCACCTCCGGGAGAGTTTCATCCATGTTCTGAGGGAGGCGGCAGACATTGAGTCTGAGTGGGCCATGTCCTGCACCTCCATTGTTGAGGCAGCTGATCGGAGTTGTGGCCGTAAGGTGGTTGGGGCCTGTCATGGTGGGAATCCCAGAAGCAGTTGGTGGACACCAGCGGTGAGGGAAGAAGGAATCCAGTCAGGCCTTTTTGGCCCACGGGACTCCAGAGACAGCTGACAGGTACAGGCAGGCCAAGCAAATGGGAGGAGTTTGGAGAGGCCATGGAGAACGACTTCGAGGAGATTCTGGACCAACATCCGCCATTTCAGGAAAATGGATCCAGGAAAGAATAGCGGTGCCCTGTCAACACTGTGTATGGCGCGGGCGGTGTGCTGCTGACCTCGACTTGAGATGTTGTGGACTGTTGGAGGGAATACTCTGAAGACCTCCTCAATCCCACCGACACGTCTTCCATGGTCAAAAAGCACCTCAGTGGCAGGGCCCCAGGGGTGGATGAGATCCGCCTGGGGTTCCTCAGGTCCCTGTCTTGGTTGACACGGCTCTCCAGCATTGCGGGGCGGTGACTCTGGACTAGCAGACCGGGTCGGTGGTTCCCCCTTTAAAGAAGTGGGATCAGAGGGTGTGTCCCAACAATCGTGGGATCACACTCCTCAGCATTCCTGGTAAGGTCTATTGGGGGTTCTGGAGAGGAGAGTGCATCGGATAGTCGAACCTCGGATCCAGGAGGACCAGTGTGGTTTTTGTCCTCATGTGGAACTGTGGACCACCACTACACTCTCTGCAGCGGCCGTGTATGACCGGTGCCAGAGCTTGGTCCGCACTGCCGGCAGTAAGTCAGACTCGTTTCCAGTGAGGGTTGGACTCTGCCAGGGCTGCCCTTTGTCACCAATTCTGTTCGTAACTTTTATGGACAGAATCTCCCGGCCAGCCAGGGTGTTGAGGGGGTCCGGTTTGGTGGCTGCAGGATTGTGGTCCTGCTGGCTTCATCAGGCTGTGACCTTCGGCTCTCGCTGGATCGGTTCACAGCCAAGTGAGAAATATGAATCAAATCTTCACCCTCAAAGAACTTTGATGGTTTTATAAATCCCTGAAATATATGAACTCCAGTTGCGAGCTATAATCGTTTACAAAGACCCTTAATGTCTCCAGTCTTGATTGGGTTTGGAGACCCATTATTCCTATTGTTTTTGTAAACATCTTTTTATTCATACATTTTAGAATTCATTCGAATATCTACGATTTTAAAGCATTTCAAGAGAGTAATCAAATTTCTCTTCTAATAATGTTTTGGCCAACTGTAAAATGTTCAGCTCAGCATGGATTTGATTGTAGCCGTGCTATGACACGACCACCTACCCCCCACTTGGAATGAATCGCTCACAAATATTCACCCTCTTTAGTTGAAGCATATTTTATCGAAGTTTTACAACAATTTTACAGTTTAACTTTATTTGTCAATTGAGGGATGCTGTCAAAAGTGTATATCAGTGCAAAGAAGCAGGCTTGATGACACGCACACATTAGGAAAATATCGAACTCCTCCGCTTGCAATCGACGTTGATTGATTCAGACCCCTTGTTGGCTTGCGAGCGTTCCTTCATCAGGAACAACCTGCTGCTGCTCTGTCTGGCTGACAGTTTCCTCCATGTTCCAGCGGGTCCGTGGATCCTCAGTGGAGCCAAGAGTGGGTGACACACAGGTGCTTTGGAGAGGAACTGCTGTTTTTTTGGAGCAAACTTGTGTCTGCAAATAACACGGTGAGATAGAGACGGACACGAGTCGTTGCTCTGTACTTCATGTGCGGTGACTCAGCCGAGTGCCACCGACAACAACGGATCTGTTCTTTAAATGTGTGCAAACTGTTGACATTTTATCCACACCGCATTTATTACTCAACAACCAAAGTCTTTTATTAGAATCTGACCTATTGATATCAGCCCATTGTCAAGACAGATAAATAACTGAACGCAGGGTTCGGTATAAATAAATACAAGTGGACCAAAGGGAAGCCAACATCAGCATATTTTCACTGTTTAGTTTGGTAACTTGAAAAGCTGCACCCAGCTTAAACATCTCACAGCACAAAAGGTTGTTATTGGTTGAGAAAAGCTTCCAAGTAAACAAGGGATCTAATTTTTTGACGCCTCTTCTCACTCGTCCTCTCAGTAAAAAGAACTTTGACTCAAAATGTGATCTGTAACACTGAGATTTCCTTCAGCATTACAGTGACCTGAAGCACCCAAAGCTAACACTCAGATGGAAACATCATAACTCCACCTGGAACACACATGCTGTTCCCTGAGAGAATAGGCAAAGACTGTGTGTGTGTGTGTGTGTGTGTGTGTGTTGGTGAGAGAGCCAAAGGGATTCTTCCATCAGATTCAAACCAGTGCCTGCAGTCTCTACAGCTTGTTCCCAATAAAAGAGGAGCGTGGGTTCATTTCCACTTGTGAAACAAGAGGTAAAGTGTTAAAAACAGCCAAATGTCACACGCCCTCATGTGGGGGCAGAACAAAGACTGAACCCTCCGCGTGGTGGTGTGTTCAAATGACCAAATAACACAGGAATGAAAAGGCAACATCTGTCCATTTATTCACCTTATCAGTAAGATATATGTACAAGTGTAAAAAACTCGGAACCCAGAGCTGGGTAATAATACGTGAGTGAGGAGCAAAATAAAGCATAGAAAAGTATGCACATGTCAGGATCGTACACATAACTGCTACCATGAAAACACGGCACCGGGACACAGGAATAGACTCGGTATCGCTGCTCTCACTGTCAGGTTCTGCTTCCGTCCTTCTCTGATTAGTCCACCGCTTGCAGGGGTCTTAACATGTACGCTAAGCGTCAGTCCCTTCCCTCTTTCTCCTCATCCCTCACGTGTGTGATGAGCACAAAGGAACACGGGTGGGTCCACGTCGGTCTTATCAGCGCGTTCTGAGTCTTTGCAGGTTCTTTGATTCACTGTTTGGCTTTCTTGAGGATTGTACCCACGGCAGAGATGACCGTGGTCTTGGTGCCGCTGGCGGTGGTTGTCACGGAGACGACGGCTGGCAGGGTGGCTGTGGTAGTGATGAGGGTGGGCTGGGCCAAGGTCACAGGAATGGCAGAGTCCCACTTGCTCTTCCTCTTCTGAGCTTCTGCTGATGACAGTAAACACAGAGAGGGAATCAGTCATGTGACCATCAGCTGGCCGGAAGTTACTTTTACCATCAGTTGATGCAATGATGGAGGGGCTTCAAGACACTCTTCAACCTGATGATTTTATTTTACAGTTCATGACGTTAAATGTGATCAATTCTCACCTTAAACCTCTCAAAAACTCCAGTAAACCATGTGAACATGAGCACAGTTTCTCCTGACAAGTCAAAGATCAACATTTGATGATATCTTAACTGTTCAGCAGCCCCCTTTTTAATGGAAAATGGAACAGGACAGTCTTATAAACGTGGAATTTCAATACATTTGTAATTTGACATAAAATAAATGCATTCAAAGAAAGATGCAGAAATATATGGCGTTCCTTTCCGCTCTCTTTTTTGGCCCCCCCAAGCTCCTGTACCGTCACTCCACCAACAGACATGCACCATGAACCAAGCAAACACCTGTGTTTAACTGGAACAGCTCACATGGACATGTGGCAAATGGTGGAGCCAAATCTGTTTGTGTGTGTTGACTGACTGTGTCACCTTTGAAGGTCTGGATAGTGGAAATGATTCACTGACTCAGCCTTTCCTCAGTCAAAGCCTGCAGTCGTGGAAATCACGCGGTGTTTATCAGAACCAGTGCACCTGCAAGTTTTTCTTAGCCATGAACGCTGGCAGCGGGGCGGAAGAGAAGCCGTCTAAAGGCATCAAATACACTTTTATCCAAACAGTCAATATCTGCATTGCTAAATCTAGAGTTGTGTTGAACTTTCTGTTAAAAAAAAAATGTTGAAAATCAGAAAATGCGATGTGTGCAGACGTTCACTGCAGCTACGCTAAGCTAGCAGTCAGCTGTCTGCCGGAGGTCTGGAGCTCCGTGATGCAGCAGAGACGGAGAGAAGAGAGCGTAACTGCTAATCTGTCTCTCAAAATGATGGACAATCCAGGTATTCCCCAAAAAGCTGGGGTGTGGCAACGTTCCAGCAGACAAGAACAGACAGTAGACGGAGACGCATCGTTCAGGGGAGTGCTGGTGCTGCAAGAGTGCGTTCGTACCTGTGGCTGTGGTGGTGGTGGTGTTGCTGGTGGTGGAGGCTGCTGTGCTGGAGGGGTTGGTGCCCTTCTTAGTACCTGTGACAAACTCAATCTGTGTACACACACACACACACACACACACACACACACACACACACACACACACACACACACACACACACACACACACACACACACTTTACTCTCCTGGGGAGGTTTGATGCACAACTATTTCCAACCACCACCTCGTTCTCCTGGAGGAGTTGAGCAGCGTTTGCAGGTACATGTTGGTTCTAGTCAGGTTTCTAACTCATGCACAGCTGTTGCTTTAGCACGGCTCAAACTGATGACAGAAGCATGTGTCACATGTGTTGTGTATTAGCACCGTTCTCACCCAGTAATGTCACACATGGATTCACTTCTTTATGGGCAAACAGGAAAGTGGAGAAGAGGAGGAGACACCTCCATGAAGACTTGTGAAATGGTTATGACTGAGCTGTAAAGCAGCGCTGCTCATGAGAGCAGGACTTGTTTGTTTCTGCTGACAGACGTGAAGCAGAAAGGAACTGCAGCCGGTGTCTCCACATGACCCCGCTGCCGACAGAGAGGAGCTCTGACTTTGTTTTGCTCTTCTCAGTCTCACCTTGGTCCGCTCCTTCTTGGCTTTCTCCAGCTTGTCCATCTCCACCTTCTGGGCTTTGGCTGGAAAAATAACAGGTGTACTTCATTAGTTTTGAGCTGTACCACACATCAGAGATGCAGAGAAGTAATAACGCACCAAGAGCTTCATAGTACGAGTCTTCTGACCAGCCGTGAGGGTCAAACATGTCCTTCGGATAGTTGGTTCCCAGCTCGTCTATACCACAGAACTGGATGAGCTTCTCATATATACTAAAAAAAGAACCAGGAGAGAATTCAAGACACACATGGAGACGTTTGCTGTCTGTTTGTGTTTGGTGGGCGAGTAAGACTGTTAAGTGTGACCTCATGTGTGTTTGTTGGTTTGGGTGCATCCTCCTGCTCAGCTACATACCTCGGGTTTCTGAATTCTTTCTTTTTCTGGATATGGCTGTTTGTGTCAAAATCTCCATGGAGCTTCCTCTCATACAGCTTGTGGATCTTCTCCTGGTGAGATACGAGTGAATAGAGTGAGCGTGTGAATGGACGGCAGGTCCTCGCTCCCACGCTGGCAGAGCACCATGTTGGTGTCATCCCCTCAGAGAAGCTTTACATGTATCAGCTCTGCTGGGGCAGCGATTAGCGTGAATGGGCTTATTGTTCTTAACGGTTCAGATGCCTCTGGGAAATATTTGACAACCAGGTTTGACTGAGCCACGGGGGCTGGCAGTGAAAAACGAGGTACTGAATGGAGCAAGACGGAAGAAAGGACTGCTTCTAAAATAAGATACACTAAAAATAAGATACACACATACGTCTAGCTAGCCAGCTAGCCAGCTAGCCAGCACAAGCACCTTACAGGACTGTCCAGCAGTTTTAAACCAATCATGAGTCTTCTCCACCTGGTTAGGGTTCGGCTCAAAACACCTTCATTAGACTAGGATCATAATTGTTGTTCGACAAACTAATAATCTTTTCTCACGGCACACAGCGGCACATAGTGGCACACAGCGGCACATAGTGGCACATAGTGGCACACAGCGGCACATAGTGGCACACAGCGGCACATAGTGGCACATAGTGGCACACAGCGGCACATAGTGACACACAGCGGCACATAGTGGCACACAGCGGCACATAGTGGCACACAGCTGCACATAGTGGCACACAGCGGCACATAGTGGCACACAGCTGCACATAGTGGCACACAGCTGTATATAGTGGCACACAGCGGCACATAGCGGCACACAGCTGCACATAGTGGCACATAGCTGCACATAGTGGCACATAGCTGCACATAGCGGCCCACAGTGGCACATAGCGGCACACAGTGGCACACAGCTGCACATAGCGGCCCACAGTGGCACATAGTGGCACATAGTGGCACACAGCTGCACATAGTGGCACACAGTGGCACACAGCGGCACATAGTGGCACACAGCTGCACATAGTGGCACACAGCTGCACATAGCGGCCCACAGTGGCACATAGTGGCACACAGCTGCACATAGCGGCCCACAGTGGCACACAGCTGCACATAGTGGCACACAGCGGCACACAGTGGCACACAGCGGCACACAGTGGCACACAGCGGCACATAGCGGCCCACAGTGGCACATAGTGGCACACAGCTGCACATAGTGGCACACAGCTGCACATAGTGGCACACAGCTGCACATAGTGGCACACAGCTGCACATAGTGGCACATAGCGGCAAAAAAGTCTTTGAACTGACAGGTGGAAGTGGGCTGAGTTGCCTGAGTTTATTTATCCCACCAATGCCAACCAGAACCAGAACCCCTAAAGACCCGTGTCTCCTCCTCCTCCTCTTTAGACCCAACACTGAATGACTGAATTCATCCCCATTATGGACAAAAGCCAGATTTGATCTGCTTCTTTTGGTCAGTGGCAAAGAGCTTTAAGTTTGCAAATGATCATCACAAATGAATCAGATTATTCTTATCATCAATTTATTAAAAAAAATAAAAAAATTTTTAATTGGGTGGTTTCGACTCTTGTGTCATCTACAAGTGTAAGGCGCGTCACAGCTGCAGTGTTGCCAGACTAACAAGAGTCCTCAAACAAACAAACCTCATCTTCAGACTGGAGACGTATCCTGTTGTGTCCAAACACAACAGGGACAAACGGGATTTGGCAGAAGTAAGCAACAGTTGTGATTGGAGAATAAAGAAAAGAGGGCGGGGCTTGGACTTGGCTATAACATCAGACAGTATTTCTGTGCTAGTTTTAGCCCCACATGGTTTTGTTATTTCATCCTGACCTGCAGGCCGGTGTAATGAGTTATTCTGCCACTCCACGACGAGTGAAAACAAGTGCAAAGTTTCTTCCAGTATCTTTACTGCACAAACAGGGAATTATCTGGTACGCAGCCAAGAACTGATTGATGAGCAGCTCAGTCAACAGTCTAAGAAATGCTAAGACAAAACCATTTCTCCCACATTTAGAAGCCCTCTGAAGTGTTAGCTTGTGACAGAAAACACATACCATCTGTGAGGAGGACTCTGCTTAGAATAACAGAAACTTGCCTTGAGCGGCAAAAGAGCTCTGCTTGGCTGTCATTCCTCTCATACGTTTAGAAGCGAGGTTCAGCTGAAGGCCCTCGCTCAAGTTTACTGGCTGTCAGAGAGGTCAAGACATGATTGCAAAAGACACCTGGAAACTGTTCATAGCCGAGTTACATTCCTGTGATGGGGCAATGACAGGAGACAGCGCTAATTTACTGTCAGGAACAAAGTATTTGATGAACCTAAATTAAAATCACAACAAAAGCGATGCGTTCGTGCTGCTGGGTGTCCTGAGGGATATCCAGGCAGCATGGGCTGGCGAAGGTGAATCATGAGTTCTGACTGCGGGGGAGTGTCAGCCCAGCGGGGATAGTGCTGAGCTGTTCATGTACCAGTTCGACCTTGTGTCCTGACCTGCCTCAGCTCCTCACTAGTGTTACACAAAAATAGACAGAGAGAGGAGGAGGGAGAGCTGTGTTGCTCATTTTTAATTGATAGAGGATGAGTGTCTGTTGCTGGTTTAATTACAGGGGTGAGTCTCAGAATTTATGAAGCAACCAGAATTTATTTCTATTGCCGGAGGGAACTGAAGCTTCTCAGTTATTTACCCCGGTGACTGTGAGTGTTTCATACTTTCAAATTTCAGGATAATCTCAGAAAACCCATGAATGACACCTAGTGATTAGAATACATACCTGTGGCCTCAGCGGTGATATCAAACTGCTGGTTTCAATAAATATAACCGTTCCGCAGTAAAAGTGGAGCGGAGGAGTGTCTACCTGTAGCTGGGTGGAGCAGCGTCCTGGGGGCTCGGGGGGCATCCTGATCTCATCGGGGGACATGCTCCTCACCTTCTCTGAGAACAGAGCTGAGAAGACAGAAACACAAGCATGAGCGCTTCAACTCTCTCCTCTATGTTCTCTGCTCCACGTCCTCACATGCTGACCTAGCGTCAACGCAGGAGAGCCACTGGTTTGTGTGTCTGAATGAAAGTCTGACTAACAAGGAGATTAAACAGTTGAGAGAAGGCTGGATTGTGTGTTAGGTAAGTGTCCAAAGACCGAGGGTTTTATAGGCCAGAATGGAATGAGTGGAGCGCATCCCTGGCAGAGGGGGACTGCTGTTGGAGCTTGTAAGTCGAAGGGAGGCTCCTCTCCCTCCCTCAACCACTCCCTTTGCACCCATCCCTTGTTTTTTGCTCCCCTGCTAGGCTTGCCTCTCTCTGCTTTCTCTGACTTCAGGCCAGGCATTCTTCACTGTCACTCTGTATCCCAGTCAGACAGATCGTCTTTACAGTCATTCAACGCCGTCAATCAGGCCCTCAGTAAGCGCTGCCAGCTGTGCGCCGTGTGTGCACGCGTGCAGATGTAGGAGCGTCGCCCCGCTGACATTCTGAGCAGATTGCAGACGAGTCGGAGCTTGACCGACTATGAGAGGATCGCTCCCTTAAGTGCTGTCTTTTAGCTTAACCTTGCTGAGCAATTTATCTGACACAACATGAGAGGAAAATTCCACCATCGCGTAGCCTCCGGATGTTGAGTGTCAGCAGCCTGTGCCGGGACGGTCCCGGGAGATGTCGCTGATGTGCTCTCACTGGTTTATGAATCTCATTGTCTAGTTTCACTTCAGGTGCGCATTTCTCAAAATGTCTTCAGGCGAGAGACCACCAGTCAAGGCGGTCGTCCGGTCCTGTCTCTGATTAAAAAAAAAAAAAAGGCAAACGTTTTATGTTCTGTAACTCTGGAATGCCTGGTTGGTGTCACAAGACCTCAAATACCCGCCATTTTAAAGGTGATGCCGCCATGCTAGTTTTGCCAGATGTTTAAGAGCGAAGAACAGCCAAGTAAAAACCTAGATTCACTAAGACAGCGTGACACGGATCTCTGTGGTACTTCTGAACAGCAGCTTCTTGTCTTGTCATCAGCTGACCTGGTACACGCTCGTGACACGCTGCTGTGCCAGCACAATCACCTTTAGATGTGGCTAATCATCAATTCAACAGGTTTCTCTTCCCCATAAACCATATCATCATGAGTGATAGCGTTCACCACCTCGTCAGACACTTCGTCTTAAATTTAAATCCAAATGTGTCAATATCACGACAACTTTGGGGAGAAGTTCTTACACGGATGATTGTTCTTGTCCAACATTTGACTGATTCTCTTGTGAAATGTGGGGGAAGTCAAAGGTACACATGCTCTTTGTTCTGTGCGGCTGATATGAAGATTTAACATAATCATGCTGTCAGTTCATGGTCCATCTACTCAGACTGTGATGAGTCCGTTAAGAAACATCACCCATCCACTGTGAATGGATGCTTGTTCGTGGGACTGAAGCCCACCTGAACACACCCTGGCCGCGTGCACAGGCAGGATGGCCGATGCGCCGTCAACAATCCCTCTGCCTTTCCCCTTGGGCTGCACATTCACAGCCCTGGATACGGACTTGCTGCCCTGATGATGTCCCTCATGTCTGAAGGTTGAGAGGAGGAGCAGCACCTCCCTGCGATGGCGCTCTATTCTGGTTGACGTGCCCCAGCGAAGGGGAAAGGATGCGCCGGGCGTTGCCTTCGTTGGCTGGTAGACACATAAAGTCATGCTATGCAAGCTCACACACATTTCCTGACTGGAGAGCAAGGAGCAGGTTTAAAGCTCCGTGCATGAGCCTTGTTTGGACGCCACATACTTTCAAGCAGAAAATACTGTAGACTAACAATAAAAACCTGCTACGGCAAGTCCAGTGAGTCACAAGTACTTCATACACATGCACACTCTCATGGACTGCCTCACTGTAGCTGCAGCGTGGGTTTGGCTAAATAAAACATTCATTTGGATTAATTCATTGTAGAAAAAATAACGCAATTCAAAATGAATACACCTTCATTGTTGGGATCAAATCTGGCCAATGAGACACTGTGGTTTTCACTTGATTCCCTCCAGGATAACAAATAGCTCATCATCACTTTCACTGAACTTTGAGTGGTTTAAGAGGTTTGTTGCGCCTGTGACTTGACCTCGGCACACAGAGATAAAGATTTAAGAACAACAGTAAATTTAATGTTACTTTGGGAATTCATTGGCAGTGAGTGTTCCTCGCATACACAACGCACTTAACCTGTGGCCTCGTCTGAGGTGAGCAGTTAAACTGACCGGGAAGTCTCAAAGACGGAGAGCAACAAGTACACTTGAAAGGTTCGTGGCCTGGATTTAGCTTCTAAATGGAGGGCTGCAATATTTGGTTCAAATGTGTGACTGTTCGGCCATTGTTGCCTGTGAATGAGGAAAGGAATGTTTGTCTCCAATTTTTCACCCAATTACAAAAAATGTATTTGATTTTAAAATATTTTCAATGCTCATAACAACCAAAACAAGTTAGCAATTTGTATTAATTAAAAACATGTAATTTTTTTTTTTTAATCACTTGACAGCATTTGTTTGACATTGTCAAAGCTGGTTTATACCCTCTAGACTGCAGGAAACTTAGTTTTTTTATTTTGTAGCATTTATGGGCAAACAGCAAAAAACACTTGGCAGCCCGAGCAGCAGCGGGGGAGGTCAATCAGCCTGGGTGTTAGACCTCCGCATGTAAGGAACATTTTCATATAAAAGCCACACAGACAGGAAGGACAGAGTAATAATCAGACAGAGGAAAGATTATATTCAGCTTCACAACTACCATCTGTGCTCCCAAAAACAGACAGAAAGTCACAATCTGTGCCCCGAGGGTCTCTTAGGACACACGGACAATGTGTGTCCCTTCAGCGGGCAGACAAAGAAGCGTCTTCAGCCTGCTGACGGGGGGCCCGTTGCCAGACACACAGTGACATTTACTGACAGACAAGACCGAGGAGCCAAGCTCCGCTGCAGGAATGTCAAGTGTCCCGTTATGAGTCACACTCGCACACGACGGTCCACTGAGGCCGGTGGTGCTTGTTTGGAAAACTAAAAATTGTTGCGTTTCCCTTTGCTGGGTGACTTCTTTTTATGGCTGTGACGAGCCAGAGGAGAGGTGTTGTTGGAGGGAGCTGCCTGCTGCTGAGGCTGCTGGAGGAAATCCACAGACCGGCTCCTGGGTTATAGATCAAGGCAGATGAGCACAATCTCCTGCCTGGTTACGATCCACGAGGCTGATTCATGACTAGATTCATGCCTCTCTGCAGCCATGTTTCATCAGAGCTGCACTCATCACCTGCAGCCTCCACAGGCCCTCAAATACGAACAGCTGAGCAGGAACTGTTGGGACTGGTAGTTGTTGCTGTTACGCACCGGTGTGTAAAACGCCACTCCCTGGATCATTCACTTCCTGCCCTCTATGACACTTGTGCAGGTCAGCTATTACTCACTCACCACTGCCAGAGTTAGGCTCTAATCACCCAGCTGTCAGTCGCACAGTGGACAGAGAGGCTTTCATCTGGGTCTGGTTAGTCATTCATATTTTCACTGCAGCAACATCCGCAACACAGGCATTTAGTTTATTGAAATAAGAAAGTTATCTATGTCTAATTTATTGTCTTCAAATACCATAAAAGACTAATTCAAATATGGTTTTATGTCTGCTGATGATGTGAGTAACCCAGCTCAGGAGCTCATGTCTCTTGGCGGCGATGTGGTCCAACATGTGCCTTCCACAGGTACAGTGTGACGGGGAAACTTCAAATCTCCACATTGACAGCGGACTTTCTCCACCATATAGGAGACAGCAAATGTTTCAAATGAAAATGTTTGTACATCAACATACTCTGGCTCTGTCAGCTACTCCTCCGTCATTGATAAATAACAGGATTTTTAAATAGTTGACAGTTTTTATGGAATCAACACATGAGACACTAATGTCAAAGGAACAAACCAACTTTGAGGTACACACGCTTATTGTCCATCATCCTCACGCAAGAAGATGGATCCCCTGCCCTCCTCTGTACCGCACCGGGGAGCTGAGACACTCAGAAATCAGCTGAACGCTAGTTAGCTTAGCAAAAAGAATGGTAGTGGGTGGGAAGTGTTAGCATAACACCGTCCTGGTCGAGCATGTGAGATCGCCACACACTGAATCTAGTGACACTGCCTCTCAGTTGATCATCCAAGCGCTTCGTCTGCAGGAGGCAGACATACCATGTGAATACGAAGGTGAGGCCAGAAACTGGAGGCACACCTCTTGTATAGATCTGTTTTCTGATATTACGAGATCCTAAATCTAGGACAATATCAATACATCGGCCAGCACTAGGTGGCAGTATGCCCTCTTACAGCCGATTGCAGACACTTTGTTCCGTTTTGTCACACGTCAAAGACGTTAAGCAGCGGTGCACCTGTTGAGTGGAAGACTGAAGTCAGGCAACGCATCAAGTTTGTTTCCTGACCTGTCAGAAATGTCTTGTTCTCACTTGTATACCCAGCAAGATGACGCCTTCCATGGCTGCGTGCTGTCCATCTCCTGGGTTTAATACTGCTGCAGAACCAAACGTCTCTTTGGGGCTGACTGAAGCACACACATGCCAGGGGTGATGGCTCCCCAGCCCCACTGTGTGGGTCTGACTTAAAAAAGTATAATTTTGGTCAAACTAACGTGTTTCCATGTGTTTTAATAGTCCAGCTACTGTTGGATAAACACGAGTGACTTCTATTTTGACATCATGAAACCGCACAGACTGATGTGTGTGTGTGTGTGTGTGTGTGTTTACTCACCAACTAGCTCATGTGGGTCCTTTTTCTCTGCTTCTGAGATCTATAATAAGGAGGGGGGGGGGGAGAAACATATATATTGGATATGACTGAGTTCTCCTTGGAGGAGGAGAATCTGAGTTGATGAAAGGAACTATGAAGAGCAGCCATCACTGGGTTAATGACAGAGGATTACAAGTGAGCTGGTGAAATGACATTCAAAACAAGACGCTGGTTCTGATGAAAAATGTGGTCATTTGTCGACATACAAGTTGATGTCACGTACACCTGAATCCTACAAACGCAGCAGACGGCCCAGCATAGTAGTGGAGTTTCAGACATAATAGAAACCAGAAAAGGAAATGTGGACAGTTTCCAGTGAAGGCTTTGCTTTGGCAAGAGGAGGAGTCTTGTAGAGCCTCTAAAATATGCCGCCTGTTGTGCCAGCATTGTGTGCACAACACAGGTTCAGCACAAAGGAACAGTGCTGTTATTCACGGGCATCACGTTGTCACCTAGCAACTGCACGAGCACTTCAAAGAATTGTCCTGAAGTTGGCCAAATCACGTGGAGGAGCGGGAGGGTGGCGGACTGAAGCAACAGGAGCACAGCAGAACCCGCTGGCACGAATCCAAAGCCAAAGAAGGCAGAGGCATTAAATTCTGGTTGGACTGATTCCTGTATCAGGTCTCTGTGTTTGGCCACCCTTCAAAGGGAGGCCACGGGCCGCAGCGAGCTACAAACCAGAGGACTCGGCGTTTTCAAGGCTTCTCTGAATTTAAAATTAGCAACCCAGTTCAAAAGTCCAAGCTGCCTTTATCAAATGGGAACCATGGCTATGAGCATCACAGCGCTTCTGAGCTTCCTCCCAATGGCTTGGTGCTGCCACCGCCTCCCTCCAGGTTGTTTTAGGGACACGTGAAAACTCAGAACCTGAGTGGAGAGACAGAACCTCTGACCAAGCTAATTGTCTGCTTTTACAACTGCACCCCTTCAGGCTGCGTGTCAGTTCATCATAGCGCCGTCTGGCTTGAGCGATGACGCTACACACAGGTACAAAACACATTCCTCTCGGTGCGTTTCTACCTCTCCGGTCTTTCATTTATCAAAATTTAATCAACGATCACGAATGGAGCCTCCAAAACAAACACAGTAACCCACCAGTGAGACCGATTCACCACCGCTGTATTTGATGCCTTTGTTCGTTTTCTGTACTTCAGGGCGCAATTTAGCGGAGGAGATCTGCACGGACGTATGAGCTGATCTGACATCCATGATGTGATCACCAGACCAAAATAGAAACCCCCAACAACTTTGTTGTGCAATCAAAGTGGCACTTCTACACAGTTTGTTTAGCCATTATGAGAGGGCCACTCAGCCTGTGAACTGCTGTTTTAGCCTCACGTTCCTCCGGTGGAGCTTTGGAGAGGAAATAACCCCGATGATGTCATCAGTTATCCCTCATAAATCCTACGACTTAAATATTTCAAGATACCGGCTGTATTACAAGCAGAAGGCGAGAGTTTGACAGAGCAGCATTGTTCCTTATGCAGCAGCATGTTCTCTGATTAATTCTGGCTAGTGGCATCTATCTGTGCTCAGTCCAGCCCTCCGTCTTTAAACTTTCATGGGTGTTGCAGTGCTACCAGAGTTCAATGCCACTAAGAGCCCCCCACTCACCGTGATGCTCAGCTGAAGCTGCACAATCAATTAAAACCCTCAACTGTAACTTGCACTTTTCCAATCACAGTAAAATGCCAGTTTATTACAGAATAATTCTGGGTTCATAATGACATCATTGTAGCTCCCATGTACTTTTTTTTTTTTTACCAGTAACTTAATTGTTCTGATCAGCCAAATTCATGTGATCAAAAGTCTGATCTGACCATCAGTCAAAATCCACAGAATCTTCAATTCACTGTAGTACAAGCAGTACTAGTAGTAGTAGTGGGTTTGGATGTCTGCTTGAAAAATGACCTCAGACTGCACGAGCTGTTAACTGTTTGGACTGGTTCGTCGCTGCAGCTCCCGTTTTAAAGCATAAAAATTACAAACACTACGCTCACAAGAACAACTCCAGCTCTTCCCTCGGGCAGACTCGCGAGGGGTTCAGGAGGCTCTCAGCCCTCATGGTAAACCACTCTGAGCTGGAGCTGAATCAACCCATCCACACGTGGCTGCCGTGTCTGACAGATAAGAGCTACGACAAACCCTTTTACTGCCACTGAGGTGATTTCATCTGACTGTGAAGATAAGAGCCTGCTCCTCCTTTCAGGCTGAACAAAATCCTGGTAAACCAAATGCTGCTGCGTCCAAGGCAAGTCAGAAGCCTGAGTTCCAGGCAGGAGATTTCCAAATTTCTGACATCTTTGCTTTCATGTTGCAGTCAAATCAGAGGGAAAAGAAAGAGGGAAAACTTGTACACTAAAGAGCAAACGTAAAACTCAAGTCGCTAATGTTGCTGTTAAATTCTACATATTGCAATGATCAGAGGGATGGAAAAAGCTTTTTTAAACATCACTACACAGGGTTCTTACACGTATTCACCTGTAAGGAATATTCCATGGCTCTACATTTATGGAAAAGTCTGTTTACACTTGAAAAATAAACCTGGTATAATATAGCGTATGTAACTACAATTTATGAAAACCTACACCGTTGGTACAACATCAGCATGAATGAGATTTTTCAGTTGATCTTACTGAACCAGTTATTCTCATATTCACGTATTTGTCAGCCACTTCCATGACCTTTCCTAAACTTTCTGCCTTTTGCTGTAACAACTTCTCGAAAACGATTCCAGGCCTTGAAATCGTCGTTTTTTCCAATTTCATGACTGTTCCAGGTTTTCCATGACCGTATGAACCCTGCACACAAAGTACACGTTGAGATGCGGGTTAAAATGTTAAAAAATATATATGTTTATAATAATTAAATTCTTAAGGCTGCCCCCTTTCATGTTGCAGGTTACGGCAAGTTGGAGAAATCAGAGTTCTGAAAAGACAGCAGAGTTTTACACACCAATAAATTCATCCTTCCCAACATGGTGGGAGAGTTTTCCCTACTTTCCACTTGTCTTGAACGCAGCATTATTCTACACAGTTCAAGTCCATGACCTCTTCTCCTGGGATACGCTATGTCACATGTTGATACATGGGTAGTTGGGAAATCGCATTATGATGCAGTGACACAATAATTATATTTAACCCTGCTGGCAGTGTTACGTTCGCTTTCAAGCAAAAGTCACAAAACAGCCTCTTATCAAATTATGGCCAATCAAAGGCAGGCTGTCAAACAGCCTCAGACTGAGCAGACATCCTCTGACTTGCTTTGTTTCTGCTTGTTAGGTGAGTGACTCACTCTCACCTCAGTCACCTGTACCAAACAGCGCAGCAGGAAGTTGGCATGCTGTCCAGCTAACACACCTTCAGAGCACACACACACACACACACACACACACACACACACACACACACACACGCAGGGTGGGGTTAGTATGGTAGAACTGAGCAAGACTGGGCAGTGTGCTCTGACGTGCAGCACTGTTGCTCCAAGTCTTTCCTCAGAAGACACACGATGAAGCAGCCGCAACTTGAGGCAAGTGCAAGTCACTGGCCGGGCCTCATGTGCCCAGGAAGCAGCAGCTCATTCGCTGCTTGACCGTTCATCAGACATACATAAAGCCACAGCACCATCTAGTGAGCAGGCCTCTTCACTGGCTGCGCTGTTCAGTGCCCATCGCTTCACTTGGGGTTAGTAACAGAACACATGACAAATATCCTCTTCTACATCCAATCCAGCCCACAGCAGGTGGGTGTTCAAATACCTCAACATCATCCGCGTCCCTCCCCTCGTCAGATTCGTCCATTTCCTAAAAAAACAAAAATGCAGGGGGTTAACACTGTAATGATGAAAAGACACCAGGAGGGGGGGGAGCCAAGCAGCAGACACAGCAGTTAGCAGTGGGCGGCTAAGCTAGTTGCCCCATCTGATGGTTTCTTCTACTGACAGCACAACATCCACAAACACATCTTAGCAAACTCCCTGTTTATATTACAAGCGGACTCCCACACAGAAGGATGAACTTGACAATCTATCATAAATGCATATGGGGGCCGTGGTGCTGCACCAGAACCACCCAGGGGAGCTCTGGTTGTCTCAGGGGTGCTGTAGTCACACCAGGCTGGTTCCCAGGACTTAGTTTTATCGTGTATAATTGAAGTAACCACATGGGAGTGAGAAAAGTCTTCTGCTTGACAAATCACTTCTTTTAAAAGATGTTTTTTTCTCTCATCTTTCAGTCGAAAATAAACATTTTTGATTAAACTGACCTTCATTCAAGTGTTCATTGAAAAAAAAGACTGGAGGAACTGACAGTGACACTTTTTTTAAAGGAAGATGGAGGCTTTGTTGTTGTTGTTTTCTTTTGATATGTTCAAGTTTTCCCATATTCGTGACAAAATATTCTAGGGGTCTGAAAACACAAGGAAAAACGTCCAACACCACTGGAAGGGAAAGAGTTAAGGACAGTGCCTACAGCAGTGGCGCCGGATGTGCTGAGTACAGAGGACATGAACCTCTGGTACGGGTGTTGCGGCAACTGTACCCTGACAACAACACACATCTGGATCCACCAGTCAGACGCACTCAAAACGAACTCAGGGCGATTAGCCTGCATTTTTGCATGTATGAACACTGCTAACAATCTCACCCCCCCACTCTGAAATTAACTTAATGAACTTGTGAACGCACAGTGGTCCAAGGCTTTGCCCTTTGTTGTAATTTTAGCTCTTAAGGTTTGCCACAGACAGATTAGCTGCTGTTACGCAAACAAGAAAATAGATGGGAATTGCTGCTGGTAAGACTTGCGCCTCAGAAGCTCACAGAAAAGTGACCCTCAGGACCACACCACTGTGCCTGACCAAACTGGAGCCTGGGCGATATTTTAGCTACTACACGCCTGAATTGTATGCTGTACCACACGGCATGTTTCTGATATGTGCTCACATTGAAATGCAGAGAACGGTACCTAAGGCGATTTAGGAGATGTTGTGCACTATTTTTCTTTGGTCTTCATCTATGTTCCGTTATGTCTGTGTATGTTATTTGTCCAAGGGTTAGTCTTCTGAGTACATTCACATATTGATATTGGTGCAACATGGAAAGGGTCTGTTTTCAGTCCAACATGAAAATTCCCTTTCTTGGTTGCACATATCAGGAACAAGAGATTTTTATCTGCTCTGAAAGATTCAGACTCAGAAATCCCCCTTCAGTTTGGCTCGATGTCAAAATTGCTTTCAAACAAGCACAAAAAAAGAGGAAAAGTGGTGAAATCTCTTGACACACAAGACGCTTGCCCCACCTTGTGTGAGGGCCCGAGCGCTAGACGAGCTGGTGTGTGAACAGCACCTAACGTCCCCATGCACTTTCAAACAGCCGTGGTGGTACGGAGTATTAACGTGTAGGGCAGAATAAGATATTTACATTTTTACAACAATGCATTACGTCCCAGTGCAATACCTCCATCGCAGGAGGTGCAAGAGTTGCTAAATGCCAAATTGGTGTCAAAAAGCCATCGTAAACGAAGCACGGTGGTGCTGCGGCGGAGGCGTTCCAGCATGTCAGCGGTCGTCCTCCGGCTTGAGGAAACATCTTTGTTTCCTACACATTCCGGCCAGAATCATGCCTTCATTGAGGCGTGTTTTCATTCTAACGAGTTCTTCAGTTAAAATGCGAATGATGTGAACAACAAGGATTTCCTAATGTTGTTAATCATATTGTCATATCAGTCAAAACAAATGCAAATTGTTTTTTTCCCCCAAAACTGTTAAGCTCTGCTACTGTGGGCCTTTGATTGATGACAGGATAATGAGCAGTAACACAGAGATCAGAGGAGGTGACAGGTGAGTCCCGACCTCATCCTCCATGATGCCTGAGCACAGTTCACCTCTCCCCCTCAAATACTGACCGAGTTGCTCTCTCTACTGTCTTCATCTCCCGATCCCTTATCCTCCAAATCCTGGGTTTGGTTCGGGTCATCCTCACCGTATCGGTACACCAGGCTTCCTCCACGCCCCCCTGGTGATGGACAGGAAGAGACTGGAGGTCAGACAGTCCAGACAAAAACGAGAGAACCGAGGAGACATGAGTCTTACAACGGCCAGCAGCTTCTCACTGTAACAGGCCAACAGAAAAACACCATGTTTATCTACCCACTGCGTGAGTGCATAACATTTAAAACAAAGAAAATTATCACACTAAATACAAGATATGGACCCAACAAGGGAACAGCAACGATACTGTTTATAAAAACGACGCTGTTAGCTAGGTGCTAACATTAGCCACCACATGAAGTTCCGGTGTGTAGTCCGCAGAGCAGCGGGTTTTTGATAACTATGTTTAAAACAAATAAAACTGATAATGTTATTAATAATAATACCACACCTGACTCCTCTGGTTCGGTATCCGAGTCTGGCTCTGAATCGTCTCCATAGTCTGCCAGAGAGGAAAGCAGCGCACTCTTCTTGCCGCTCGCCATCGCTGGGAGTCGCACAAACTGCCGGTCAGGACGCAGAGACACAACGCAGCAGTGACGGTGAGCGCAAGTCCCGCTGGGAGATGTTGTCCTTATGTTCTGTTGGCAACTCGGCCAACAAAAAACGTTGACCTGCCACTAGATGTCAGAGTGTTTACAGTTCATTCATTTTCGAGAACTTTACCTTTGCTGTGCTGACTGTTAATTAGGGTTCAGGCGAAGACCCTATTATATTTGCTCGTTTTGTTTATTTATTTATTTTTTTTAATTTTTTTAAACGTGACCTCTAGGGTTTTTATTCATTTGAATCTTTATAATATATTGATTTATCTGTGGTTATGTAATGATATGTCAATTTAGTATGATATCAGTACATTCCAAGTCCTTTTTCAGCTTATTTTCACATTGTATTTTGGGACTTTATTGTCAAAAATCAGGTTAAATTAAGTATTTTTTTCAAGCCATTTTTGCAGAGTTGCTGGTGACTCGCTGACATGCATCTCAGAGACATCAAAGATAACAAAGACAGAGGAGATTTGTTATCTTGAAATGATGAAATAATTAACTCATGATCTCAAGATAATGGCATTAAAGTCATACTTCCACCCAAAAGCGTAATTCAACTTCCAAGTAAGTACAAATAGGTGCCTTGAGCCCATAAAGATGCTTTTTTCACCTCTGTATCGCACCTTTGTCACTCCAGAATGCAGAAGGAACCAGCCACGCACTTTTAGCTTGAAGCTAGCAGTGACTGAAAGCTAGCTACAGCTTTAACAACACACCAGCAAAATGACCAGAAAATAGAATTTAATGAAAGCTATAAAAAAGAAAAGATGGTCAGCACTGTGGCCCATCAGCAAGAAGGTTGTGGTTGTGGTGACCCGTCCAGGGTGAACTCCGCTTCTCGCCTGACGGCCGCTGGGATAGGCTCCACCCCCGCCACCCTTAACAGGACAAGAGGTAGAAAAATGGATGGATGGATGGATGGATGGATGGACGTAAATCAGCAATTTTACCAGTTATTCTGGATTATACTAGACTTTGTAAACACGCATTTCTGGACAATTTAGCTGTTGTTAGCCAACAGTCTCCTTTAGCTGCTAAACATTGGTGTGTGGCTCTTTCTGCATTCTGTAGTCACAAAGAAGTGATGTGGGGGGGGGGGGGCGACATATCCCAGAGGTCAGGACACGTGTGAGTACCTGAACATCAAGATACACATTTTGGATGACGTGTTGCTTTAATATTTTCCCCAAAACACACTATAGTAGGGGTGGCAGGGCTCAGAGGTGGAGTGCAACCGAAGGGGTCACTGGTTCCATCCCCACTTCCCCCGGTGACCATGTCCAAGTGTCCTTGAGCAAGATACTGAACCCCTAACTGCTCCTGATGGCCCTGTGACGGACTGGTGACCCGTCCAGGGTGAACCCCACCTCTCACCCAATGTCAGCTGGGATAGGCTCCACCCCCGTGACTCTTAAAAGATAAGTGGTACAGAAGATGGACCGAGGGGTGGAGGAATGGAGGGATGGAGAGAGGAATGGGTATACCACAGTGAACACCAAGAAATATCTGTTTTCTCTTTAATCAGTGTGACCGTTAATTTTACCAGTTGTTTCAAATTTTTTTTAAAAAGACAAAGGCAATCAGTCCCAAAGATGGGGTACCACCCTTTCAAGAAAACAGTAAATAAATACCACACACGTTGCTTTAATTCAAATTGTAGAAACTTTCACCATAAAACTATTGTGCTGACTAATTAGAAAAAAATAATCCAGAGTCCAACTCCCACCACGTCTTAAAACCCTCAACAGGGGAGGTTAGTTTCCTCCGCACGTCTAGATCATTCCATCTTTTGACCTCCTCTGCTTCTTCTTCTGGTTCTTTTCTTCTGGGCCACAGCAGCACCCGTACAGCAGAGCAAAGACAACCAGAGATACGGTTCCCAGTATAAACACCGCTATGACCACCAGGCCACCCAGAGCCCACGGCTCCTGATGCAGTCGGTGCAGGAACCACTCCACCCAGTCCTCGGGTGAGGGTTTGGACTGCTGTGTTTCACTAGACGGGGAGTAGAGAACCAGATGAAGGCTTCAAAGCAGAAATGATCTCAGTCGGACAATGCTATGAATGTGGAGAACATTAGTTACCACTGATAACACTGACTATCTGCTGGATAAACTATCTGCAACAGCGATAAAACACTCAAATCTGCCATGTTTTCATCAGCAGGCTCGATAGAAACCTGCTGGTGTTGAAAGCGATTGCCACCCAGCACATTCTTGCTCTGGAACTCACCTCTCCATGGCCATGATCCCCTAAATGATCCTCTCACGGCTCACTGACTTCTAACAGAGAGAGAGAACAGGCGCTTCATCCAGCTTCGGCCCTGGAACTG
Source organism: Aulostomus chinensis (assembly GCF_037954235.1). Taxonomy (NCBI): domain Eukaryota; kingdom Metazoa; phylum Chordata; class Actinopteri; order Syngnathiformes; family Aulostomidae; genus Aulostomus; species Aulostomus chinensis. Next base: position 4,551,191 of record NC_141342.1, read on the forward strand.
TTTCAATACGGCCTGAACGGTAAAGGTTACCGTGTCAGAAACGGTGAGCGTGTAGGAAACGCTCACAAAACCTGCCTGCCAGGTGACTGTCGTTTGCTTTGTGCGTTCACAGAGAAGTAAAACCTGCGGCTCCTGGTTAATGTTTACAGGAAATATTGACTGGGGGAGTCAGGAGAGGGAGCTGGTGATAAGCTGTGCACACACGCATGCAGCGCTGCACTGATCTGGTTCTGATCACTCCTCATTGGAGCAATCGGAATGGGATCCATCCGCCTGTGACTTGACGAACGCGTTCATCATCTGTATCAGACCCGTTGGGGTCGTTGCTGGCCGTCAAAGAAGCGCAGCGCCAAGTTTGACGTCTAGGTCCTGAGGGTCTTGGGCAGCACTTGCCTCGAGTTGGACCCAGGGGCCAAATTTTGCCTGCCAAAAGGAGGATTTGATTCACCAGAATCAATGAATGAAAAAAACAAACAAATAAATCAATAAATAAATAACGGGCCAAATAATGAATAAATAAATAATAATTCACTGTTAATGCTTTTTTTTTTTTTTTGCTTTCCGTGAGCTAGAAATGCTCTTCAAATATGTAGGATCCCTAATATTTGTTTGTTCATAAGTTAAGCAGGCGTCAAAGAGACGCTTTGAGTAGGACAGCGGTTCACAGGCCAAACGCAGTTCTTCTCCTGCGTGTGTTTGAGTTTTGGCCCTCAAAAGGAGAAGATGACAGTGAGATGACAGTCGGTGCTGAGATGGTCGGTGACACCAGCAGAAATAATTCCGGAACCAATGTGACGTCAGAGTGACAGAGCTGAAAGTCAGAGGTAAGTCAGCGGCGTTTTGTGGCATGAAGGGGAAATGACATCGCGTGATGATGGATGACTTTGTTGTTTTGTGGCATCACATGATCCAACACGGCAACATGAACGAACCTTCATTACCTCCGCTCTCTCCTCTCACATCAAAGGTTTTAGCAAATATATCAACCTACATACATGAACGCGCCGCTGCATCAGCTCAGGAGCCGCTGCAGGTGTCAGTAACAGCCTCATTCACGACGTGCCTGCGCATTCATGTGTTATTACTTGGTATTATTGGACCCTCAGTTCAGTCTGGCAGGCAGGAAGGATGCTCCTGACGTTTATTGTGTACGTCTTTGCATGCGTGGGTGATTACAGTCAGAGATAAGGTTAAATGTAGGGAGCACAAATACCCATCAGGCTTTGCTTCCTGCCTGTTAGCCTAAATCAAGGGTTAATCTATCCAAGTGTGAAAGAATAACGTGTTCATGAGAACGTTTCATGAACGAGGCCCATTGTATTCATTTATTTGTCAAGGACTCGATTTGCTAAACTGTCCTCACTTGAACAGGAGAGGACGCTCTTTCTTTTTTTTTTTACAGTCAACGAGTTACAAACATGGAACAACAATAAAAGCATTTATACACAAGCGATGTTTCTATGTGGTTTTCTCATTCTTGGTGAATTACTGATGAATATCAACAGCCTCGACCCCTGAACGTGACGGCACGGCTGCTGAAACACTTTGTCTCTTATGGTATCTGTTCATTCTTGTCTCCTCTGCATCCATGAGGGGTTTTGTTCAGCGACACAGAGTTTCATTGTCCCGCGCTGAAATAATGAATCTTGTAGAATCCGTTCACCCTGATTCATGTGGACTCCAATGGCGTTGCTCTCCAGTCTTTGTCCAAGTCGTGGAAACATGTTAGAAACCTGTCCCCTCCTTTTCCATGATGCTTCTCTCTTTTGATGAATTTAACCAAGTACTCATTGAGTCTGAAAAGGAGCTTTTCCATTTTTGGGTCATGTGGCTGTTGATATGCGAGATGGAGGAAGCTTTTCCGCGTTTCAAGTTAGGTGGGCTGTAGAGGTTGGACTCTGGCGGCCTGGTATTTTGGTTTCCCACAGCAGCAGCAGCAGTGGACACAGGACAGGATGATCAAGAAGAGAAACGTGGCTGGGAGGGGAGAAGGGACAAGAGAGGGCAGACAGAAGTCATGGGAGGCGGGTGTCAGTAGGCAGTGGACTTATACATGAAAGGGATATTTTTCTCACAAATAAGTGTCTCGACGTCACAAATATATTTTACCCTTTGCCATGCACACAGAAAGACCCCGTGCTCCAGCCGGGGCTCCACCCACAATCTTCTTGCTGGGGGGCCATGGTGCTGACCACTGCTCCACCGCGCCACTTTAAATGGAGGTGTTGTGGGTGTTTTTGCTCCAGGTGGACGTTATGCTGCAGTCTTGCTGTTGTTAGCAATCGGTTGCTATCAGCTTTGAGCTAAATATATGTGGCTGGCTCTTTCTGCATTTCACAAAGAAGTGATGGAGGAGGGGAAGCACATCCAAGAGGCTCACCAATTTGTGAGTTCCTGGGCACCGAACACTTTTGGTGTAGTGTCACTTTAACAATGGACCATTAAAATGTCGATTTTCTCTGCACAGTTTTCATGTTCTCAGCTGGTCAAATGAAGTGTTGACGACAGAAGTCACTGGATGCGAGCAGTCCTGCCCTTTCAAGCATTTTTAGCGTCATTCAGCTCATTGTTTTGTGTTAACGGCCCAAAATTCATTTTCCCCTCCTTTCAGTTATGAAGCTCTAATCAACCTGTCCAGCACCAGCGACCAGCTAGTGAATATTCAGCCGCGAACCAGAGCTCCCTGCTCCAGGCAGGAGTGCAGCCTGAGCTCTGGACTCCCATTCATAGAGGCCAGACACACGACCCCACCGAGTTTGTGTCTAATGACATATAATCAGACTGAGATAAACACCCTCTTCTTCTCTCTGCTGCATTTGGGAGCTGAGACAAACAGAAACCAGCTGACTGCTGGTTAGCTTAGCACAATAAATAGTAGTGTACTGTGTACTGAGTACTGTGGTTAGCATGCCTCCGTAGTAATCGACTTTCTCTCAAATAGTCCTAGCCTGCATGAAAACAACTCGAGGCTCACAAACCATTTACAGTGTAACAGTTTGAGATTGTGAGAGACTGTAATTTTCGAATCAAGATAAACTGCTGCAACTACTCTGTAGCGTGGGAGGGACTGTGAGATGAAGAGATGACCACCTTCCCGTTCACTACCATTCATTGTGCGAAGCTAACTAGCAGTCAGCAGGTCTCAGTGGGTCTCAGCTCTGTCAGGCAGCACAGATGGGAGAAGGGGATCCATCTTCTTGCCTGGCTCTGCGGAGGATGGACAATAACTGCTGATATACTCCTTTAAGTTAAGGAATAAAACATGGACTCAAATACCTGGTAAGAACTTGTGGAGGAGAGTTGGAATCCTGATGTTTAGAGTGTTGACAAATCAATCTTGGTTGCATCACACTCTCAGGACTCTTCCCATGTTTTCGATCCTTTAAAAATATAAGCTACATCTGTGTCAAACTCACCAACAAACAGGATGAGCACGGCAAAGCCGCCTATCTCCAGGGGATTGGCTTGTGGCAGACCCTGCAGCTTGATCCACACCCTCTGAAGAATATCCATTAATTCCCCCTTGACATCCATGCTGATGGAGGACGCACGCAGAGGTCCAGAGAAAAACCTCTCAGGAATGGAGAAGAAACTCCTTTACCTGAAAAAGACAAATTCAAGATGACACAGAGACAGGAGGAGAGTTCCACTGCCTTGTGGACACATGCTCCGAATGGGAAAGTCAAGTTATTTTCATCCTCAACTCCACCCTTGACTACTGAACCTACTGTGCAATTTCCTACTGCTACCCTTCAATTACCCCCCCAAGCCTGGTAAGTACATGTGCCCGTTATACTTAAATACCCTGTGAGTGTTTCAGATACTCATCTGCACCCACAATCAGCCTACTGATTGACTTCCAGTAGCCTGATGTGTGTGTGTGTGTGTGTGTGCGTGCGTGCGTGCGTGCGTGTGTGTGTGTGTGAACATTTGTATTCACACACACGAGGCACTGTCACCATCCTGCATCTACAGTTTAAATTTAAACAAGGCAGACTATTTCAGGCGTGGCATTTCAAGACCGAGACCTGTCATCATCATTGGTGCATGGGTGTGTGTGTGTGTGTGTGTGTCTGTGTGTGCGTGAGACCACTGAGACCACAGACTGATACTTGACATACTGTGAAGGAGACCACGATGCAATGCGGTGACACTGATTCTGTAAACACACGATGGACATGTGGGCCATAATGATGACCTCAGGTACCAAGTTGAGAAATGAATGTTTCTTATTTTGATTTAATCCAGACAGATAGCTTCATGAGACGAGGGCCCTGGCCCCCGTCCTGACCTGCACCACCATGTTGAAGACCAAAATAAATCAAAATTTACAAAACGTTAGCAAAATTTTAAAGCGAACTCCAAAAATCGTGCGTTCACTGTAAATTTTGTAACCAGGATCTTTTGCTGTGCGACCTCTTGATTCCCTTGATGAATAAAGTTTACCACCACTGGAGCCTCAACGTACCTCAGCAGAGCTTCTACGAGGCTCTAGAAACGCACTGAAGGGATTTGCCACCATTTATACCGAAAAATGTCATTGATGTCTCTGATGTTTTACAACATTGCACAACACATGGCCCCGCCCCTTCATCCAATGTTTGATAGGACATGACTTGTGAAGTGTCACAAAACCTCCCTCACAATCTCTGACTTTGATCTCAGACTTTAATTTCTTCCTTTGATCTCTCTGTTTCTCTGACAATTCATGCCTGACACAACCCGGGTCCGTCTGCCACACGAAGCATGGGCGCGTTTGCTTGTGACAGGTCTGCTTTTGTGTTTGTATTACATGAGGACATCGTCCTCCTTGCATGTGCAATGACAGGAACAAGTGTTTGTGCTGCAGGGGGGCCACAAACACTATCAATACTATAAGACCATGGCCCAGACCAGCAGAGCCAGGATGCATGTCCGGAATGTTCCAGGCATTTCAAAATAAACCGTGACTGTGTCTGAATTAACAAGATTAATATTCATGCTTCGTTATCAGAAGATAATGCAGTAATGTACTTGTGAACTTGAGATCACCCATCCATCCATCATCCATCCCTCCCTCCATCCCTCCATGTTCTCCCTCTTCTCCTGTTGAGGGTGGTGGGGGTGGAGCCTATCCCAGCAGCCTTCCCCCTGGACAGGTCACCAGTCCATGGCAGGGCCAACACATAGAGACAGACAACCATTGGCTCTCCCAGCCACACCTACGGTCAATTTAGAGTCTGGATTAACCTGGTCCCTCTTGATGTCTTTGGACTGTGGAGGAAGCTGGAGTACCAGAGAGAACCCAGCAGGAACAGGGAGAACATGGAGACTCACACAGAAAGACCCCGTGCTCCAGCCGGGGCTCGAACCCAGAACCTTCTAGCTGGGGGCCACAGTGAGGACCACTGCTCCACTGTGCCGCCTAACTTGAGATCACATTGTCTGTAAAATTCTTAACAAACACGGATGCTGTCAGCCTCCGTTCAGATGGCTAAGCAACAGAGAACAATGCTTTTAGATCTCAAACCACTTGATGTTGCTTATGTTTTACATGAAGACAAAGAGATGGCATTGTGTGTGCGTGTGTATGTGTGTGTGTGTGTGTGTATGTGTGTGTGTGTGTGTGTGTGTGTGGTACAGTGTTGCAATGTTTTGGTTTTGAGCTGAAACAAGGCCCTCTAACAGGAAGTACCAACAGTTCTTGACATCACCTCGTATGTCAGAATCCAACCCACGAGATCACTGTTGACTTCAGCCTTGTCTGCACAGACTTGTCTGTAGATGCATGTAAGTACATTCACAGGTACATTCTTGGTTGGCTGGATGTGAAAATCAGAACCACCTGAAGAATGCCTGACCTCTGCTGCTGGGCGTCTGCACTCCAGTGTGTTTGCATCGTGTTGTGCAGCCGGCAGGACGTGAGAGAGCCAAGCAGTGTACAAAAACATGAACAGACCCAAGCGCTTCCTTGAAAGAGGTGTTGCTGCGCCACTCATTCTCTCCTTGAGATGAAGAAGAAGAATAAAGTGCAATTCATCTCAGAAGAATGAAAACAAGCTCTTACCTCTGCAGCGTGGGACTGTCCCCACTTGTTGCTTCTTCTCAGAGAGGAGGAACTCTGCTGTCCTCAAACCTGCCCCACGATGTTTCACGGACCTTGGCCGTGCACCCTCCCCCTCTTCGTGCTCCACTCCCTCGTATTTGCTTCAGTTAGTTCGTGGTGCCTGCTGGTCTCAGGCTCTTCATCTAATTAGCCTGCTCCGGTTCAGACTCAGACCAGGGCTGAATGTTGGGAGGAAACTTGACTCTCAGCAGCTGTACTCGTGCTCCTCCTGTCCTTTCCCTCCACTCTCTCCACTTTCTCAGGGACTTTGTGTGCCTCCTCTCTCTCACTCCAGCTCTCTGCACCACCTACACCCCTTCCCAGATTTCGCCACTGTGTTTACGTTGTCTCTCACTCCCCCTCACCCTCTGTCCCGTCTGTACATCTGAACACTCATTCACTGTTTTTCCTCCTCCTCCCTCTCTCTCTTTTGCCAGAGACCAGCTGTGGCAGGGCCTCTTTTTTGTCCTCAGTCACCGTGGAGACGAGACTCCTTCTAAAAGGAGCAGGGGTGACATATGTGTGCGTCCATCTGCTCTCTGGACAGCTGAGTCCCACGTTTCTCCAAAGCAAGCACCTTTGCATTTGTTCTGTTTTGCAGGGGAGGTGATCCAGGAGACCTCTTCCCTGCGAGCAGAGGTGGGGTCTCCTGCGCTTCAGCGATGGTCTCGCGAAGAACGAGAGAGAGGATAAATCAGACTGTTCCTTTAGTGTTGTTTACTCTCCGGCCTGGTGTGTGTTCTTGAGCGTTCAGTGGAAAAGGGGCTCGCCATGAAGGAGAACTCAGATGAAAGTGGATTGTGTGGTTGTCAACACGCATTAGGAGACATTTGGACTTCCCCAAATGATTCCTATCATCCACAAAGCGCCATTACTCATTTCCTCAAAGCATTATCAGAACACAATGCAGTTAACTGTGTAGAAATGGAGTTGTGTTGAACTCGAGTCTTGAAGCTGTGGGTGTTGGTCAGGGTTCAGTTCATGTCAAAGCTGGAAACGGGAGCGGGTCGCTGATTCATTACCAAAAACCAGTACCTTCATCTCAAAAAGCAGAGTTTTCACTTCAATGAGAATAATCAAGCAGGCTTGATGAAGAGCTGTGGCCGCCGCCTGGTGAGTCACTGGTGCCTTCGTAACGGTTCGTCATCCATCACGCAGCTAAACGCATCCTGACTGTTCTTCCTGAGAAGGGTGGTGCATCCACCTTAACAAAAAGAAAAAGTCTTTTATGAATTGAGAGATAATCGTCATTCATTGAGAGAAACACACCTTTCTTTCTCAAAATGAATTCCCCTGTTTACTGACTGAATGAGATCAAATATATTATTTTCATAACAAATACATATCTCATCAGTTCAGAAAAACTGGATTTTAACAGTGATTTAATGGTGAGTTATTAGACTGAACAAAATAATGAGAACAAGCCAGCTACACGCAGACATTCATGCATATCTGTGACCCTCATCAGTTCCTCCTATTCATAAGTTGCACTCCAACTAGTGTCACCTGATAGAATATTAGAATTGTGCTCTCTGCCACCATCATTTTGATTTCCTTCCTCCTCTGTCGTGTTACTCTTGTTTACCTTCCCTGCAGTACGATCGAGATTCAGGACTCCCGATGTAGCCAACAGACAGCTTGCATGATGATACACCTCCAGTATTTCTTTCTTTCTTTCTTTCGTTCTTTCTTTCTTTCTTGATCTTTTTTTTTTTTTTTTTTTTTTTTACTTTTTTCGGTACCAGGAGGTGTCTTTGACGTCACTGTATCGGTTTTAAAACTCATGTATGCCATCTAGTGACGCAAAGGACAACTACAACTGTTGGGGGGGGGGGGGGGTTAAACATTTATGAGTGGTTACAACTGTTCAGTCCCGCTGTATTGAAATGCTTCCTGATACAAACGACACGACACATTTTACACGATCCAGTGGATTACAAGAAAAACAACAACAATGTAACCCAATCCGAAGAAACCTGGTTCACTTCGAGCTCTTTCGTCGTTTTACTCTAAAAGCAGATACAGCAAACAAGCCAGTTTGAGCACACATCGGTTTGTCACTTTCAACGTCTCAAAACACTCTTGATGTGAACAAAAAGGAATAAGGCGTTCTTAGTCCTTCATCCGTGAACTGTGTCGCTGACTCACTCCAGTGATGGCAAAGGAATGTTGTTGAGTCTTGAGATGTCGGCGGCAGCCCCATTTTTTATTAAATTATAACAAGAATTTTAGAGATTAATTTTTTTATCTCCCATCTTTGCATTTGAGTGAAGACAGACCGAGAAGAAAGTTCAATCACTTTTTATTTGGGTTATTGGAAAAACGTGATCAAAAATGTCAACAAAAATAATCCTGATGATCATTTTTAAACGAGACAGTGAATCATCCCCCTGAATAATGCAGGTACAAACGGAGTAACACTCAGGGTGCTAGAATGTGTCACCATCTAACAGTGAGGAAAACATCTCGCTGCTCCCAAGACAACTTCTTCTGCATGAATTATTGAAGAAACATCGTTGGGGTTTTACCAGTTACTCTCATACTGGGAAATGCTCATTTCTGTTTGGCTCTGAGCAGAAAATGTGATTTATTTCAGATATTCACAGCTCAGCTTCAGCTGCTGCTGTCGCTGGAGGGGAAGAGAAAAGACTGGAGACGCCCACAACAACAGCAGCGACACAATGGGATCACACCGGGATCCGGTTCACCTGGCGGGATCCCTGTCAGCGAGCAGCCCTGAATGCTCTCCTGTCCAATAGCCGGAGAAGTGGAGTGGCATCTCAAGTCTGGCCTGCACCTCCTCTGAACTTTATGACTCTGTTGTGGGTCCACAAAACAGTTGCTGAGCAGGATGCAGATATCGTATTTATTTTACATTAAAAAAGAAGTTGTTGTTTTTCTAATGCTCAATCCTGCTATCCGCCCTTCTTCTGGGATCTGAGTTTTTGGATCGAATCCCAATTCCTCTTGATTCTACAATTTGTATTGATGGTGATGTTATTGATCTGTATTTACATGTTCGTTTATGAATTGTCCTGTATGTTTTAAATTGTATGCCCTCTGTCTGTTGCCATTGGTGAGGGGATTGTGTGTGTGTGTGTGTGTGTGTGTGTGTGTGTGTGTGTGTGTGTGTGTGTGTGTGTGTGTGACTGGCGGGGGGCGCCAAGGTTCCTGATTTAATCCAATCCCATTAGAGTAGACCTACTTCATACTATTGGCTCCATGAGACAATGTGGTGTTTACGTGCCATCTGAAATTGTACTTTCTACTGTCGAAAAACGTTTCTCTGCTTTTATTTTTCCTCCGGTTTTCATTGGCCGTGCTGACTCCGTTTGTACGCCTGTGGAAATCTAGAGGGCGCGCTCGATCAGAGGCCAAAAAGACCGGAAACACAGCTGTGAGTCTAGCATTTCTGAGCGCCACCTGAAGGCACCGCGAGGCGCAGCTGATAGTGCTGTCATCGCTGCCACGTCTCTGCAGCTGCGGCGGTAACGGCGGGTCCGAGGACCGGGATGGGCCGCTGCTGAGTGATTGTGTGTGTGTGTGTGTGTGTGTGTGTGTGTGTGTGTGTGCGCGCGCGCGCGCGGGGGGGGGGGGGGGAGGTGGGAGTGACCGAGGAGCGAGGAGGAGAGGAGGAGAGGGGAGGAAGGAAAGAGGAAACACGTAGAGCCACAACAGTGTGCGCAGCAGCTCCGGCTCGCTGCCTCCTCTATTGTTGAGACAGCGGGGGGGTTGTGTCTGCTCTTCCCCAGCTTCAGACGAAGACGGTCCCCCATGCTAAGCTCAGGGAGAATGGAGGAATTCGTGACCGAAGAGGAAGAGCCGTGGTACGACCAGCAGGACCTGGAGCAGGGTAAGACTCATCCTCCCTACCCTGGCCCGGCCCAGCATCCCCTCAGCTGGACCGCGCCTAACAAAGACTTCTGTCACAGGAAACGATTTAATGGTCTTTGCTGTAATTCAGTGGCATCACTGTGATATTGAGGGTGTTTCTCGGGCAGGCAGACAGGCTTCTCTGACAACAATACACTGACAGCCTGCCAAGCGAGCAGGGCCTCTCCATCTGCAGTCAGACAGCCTTGAAGAGCCCCTGAAGAGGCTGTATGTAGGACGAGATCTCGTCCCCCCAAACCTCCGAGGTGAACGTGTGTTCGGGTGCCTAATTGCAGCATTCATCAAACACTCAGAAATCTTGAACTCCATGCCTTATCCTCACATTAAAGGCAGAAGAAAAGCTGTCTGTTAGTTATGCTGATGAAGAAAAGGTTTTAAACATGGACTGCTTGGGGTCATCACATGTTTGAGATCGGTACGGTGGAACAAAATGAACAACTGTGCATATTTGGTGCTGTGACACTTAAACTGGCACCAACATCGATGTGCTTGAAGCTTCATCCACAAAAGAAAAGAGTGAGAGATACTCGTCCCACCAGCAGCCAAAACCAGAAGACACATCGTTAAAGAAAGAGGGTTCACTGTGTAATTAAGCTCATCTCTCTTCATGTCCTGTCTCGAATGGTCAGTGAATGCATCACAGCTGCCTCTGACTGGGGCTCCTGCTCGTTTCATCTGTTTCATGTTTAAAGACCTAAATGAAGAAGCAGCAACTAGAATTCAAATACTTGAATGTAAGAGTCAGCACAGAGCAGCCACACGCGGATGTGGAGGAGTTAAACGCTCAGAGCAAACATTGATCCATCCATCCCTCCATCGTCCATCCCTCCATCCATCCCTCCATCGTTCATCCCTCCATCCATTTTCTATACCACTTATCAGTTAAGGGTCACAGGGGCTGGAGCCTATCCCAGCTGACATTGGGTGAGAGGTGGGGTTCACCCTGGATGGGTCACCAGTCCATCGCAGGGCCACCAGGAACAAATAGGGGTTCAGTATCTTGCTCAAGGACACTTGGACATGGTCACCGGGAGGAAGTGGGGATGGAACCAGTGACCCTTCGGTTGCCATCATCTCGTGTTCTGTTCATTAAAAATTAAAAAGAAAACCATCTAAAATGATGAATGTTTGATTTATGGGCTTTTCCAAATGTTATTGACATCCTTTTCTCATTATTAGAAAACATGGATGTCATCTGAAGCTCCTTTTATGGTGATGTTATTGATCAATCTCTTTCCATCAGTTACTTTCAGTTGTGAAATATCTGTATGTCTGTAAGAAGTCCACTTCGTGCATCCCAGTGATAGGGAGGTGAATCTTAAAATTAGGCCCAAGTGAAGCCAGGCAGGCAACCGTTCGTAAAAACGTCGCCAGTCTCATTCCTGTTCGCTGGGTTTTCTACGCGGTCTAATAATAACTCTCCAGTCCTCCACAGCACGAGGCGCTTCTCCGTCCTCTGCACCACTTTCCTCATTTCCTGTTTCTCTTCATCTCTCATTCACTTGTCCTCGCGCCAGCTAATTGGAATGATACATTAGCAGCGGTGAGGACATGCTGATGCAGGGGACTTCACTCGACTAGAAACACACACACACACACACACACACACACACACACACACACACACACACACACAGAGTCAGGCATGCTTGTGTCCTCCATCATGACAAACTTCTTTCCTGTGCGCACCGAAGCAAAGCGTCACCCATCAGTGGACTCCAGGTTGGCAGCGGAGGACAAAATGGCTGATGTCTGTAGCTCCTGTTTTGGGGGCGTCCACGTAGACGAGGCTTGTGTGTGTGATGGAGGACGGCCAGAGCGCTCAGATCAGCGCTGGCTGGGCTTCAAAGTGCTGACCCACTTCGTCCTCATGCACCTCTGTCACTCTGTTGCCTTGTTGTCTTGCGTGAGTTGCTGGCAGGCTGATGTTCATTTGTCATGATGGGAGGAAAAAACAAAACGCCATCTGCAAGGTTTTCATTCCAAAAAGCCTCACAAGGACGTTGGAGAACCCTGCAGGAATAGAAACCTTGAGGTCAGGCTCGTGTTCACTGGTCAGGTTTCTGCTGCCATTTCAGATTCAGGGACTCAAGTTGCTCTTTTATTGACACTGATCACCATGTATCACCAAGTGGAGCAGTTTTTCTTTTTTTTTGAAGTGATGTCATCGGTGTTGTTACGATGACGTGATGCGGTTACATTGACATCTTGATCTTATCAGTCCTGAAAATAGAAAAGTGGGTTATTTATTTACAAAATGCCTGTGCTCAAGAAACCCCACGCGGTTGTGCTAACTGCTGCCAAGAGCAGAGACGCCGTCCTCAAGAACGTGGTGAGAAGTGACCTCATTTCCTGTTGGTTGCGTTCATAGCTGTGATTGGTGCTTTGCTGTCAGGGACCATTTGAAAGTGCCTTTGAATGGTCCAAAGTCATTGGAAATGACTTGCAATATGACGGTGTTGTCAGTTCCTATGCTAACCTCAAGTGTCAAAAGATCAAAGGTCAACCGACATGTGGGAGCTCAAAATGATGGTGTTGCTCTGTGACTGCTTGCTTTCTGTAGATGCAGATCCAAGTTCCAATTGAAAAAAACAATTTTTTGCCTTGAAATACATTTGAAGGACTGCTCTGGTCGTGGTGAATCTGCATTAATGTGTGTGGGAATTCAGCAGATGCTTGACTTGTCCTGTGGAATGACAGCGGTGTTATGAGCTCACATTATAACTCTTAAAGCAGCAGCAGCAGCAGAAGAAGAAGACTGATTCTGACATGTAATTAGAATGCATTCTTCTTTGAGTCCATTGTGCTCGCCAGAGCCTCCGCTGGCTGGAGTCCAGGTTGTTCCACGGTTGTTGCAGCGCAGACGCGAGGCTTGTTGGCTTCGTTTACATCTGGCGAGAGGCTCCCCTCCTGTCACAGCTTAATAAAAGTCTTTGCCACCCAAGGACAAAGGTTTAAGTCTTGCTTTAATTCAACAACTCATGTCTGCTCACTGTTTCTAGAGGCTCTTCAGTCAAGAATCAAGAACAGAGGAACAGGACAAGTCTTGTTTTCCACATTCCTTCGACTCTCGAGGGTGAAACGCACACTGAAGCAGCCCTGCCTGTAGAAGACATGGGCTCTCGTGTGGGTGTTGCCTTCATGTGCTACCTGTGTGTTCATAATTCATTAGCAGGCTGCGTTAGAGAGGTTACATCAGGCCTTGTGATTGCTGCGTGGAAACAGCAGCCCGGCTCTGGGAACAGACTGGCTGCAGCTGGTTAGCCAGGGTGGGCAGGAAATGAATCCTTCATACATGATGTGATTATGTTTGACATGCAGCCCCTGTGGTGTGTGGGTCAAGCTGCAGGTCCGCCAACAGTTGTGTGTGGCGACGAGTATTGAGTTTCTATGTTGTTTTACAGGGCAATCAGTTGCATCGATTGACTCTCCTCCCTCCTCCTCCACTCGCATTTTTCCTCCTGCTCTGTTTTCCTCTCGTCGCGGAGGCTTTTAGCTGATTCCCTCTCTGGCAGCTGAGATGAATCTGATGTGGACGCTAACATAGTGTTTGAGTTGCCGTGTTCCCCTGCTGGGGTTTGGTTTTGGATTTGTTAGACAGGCTGCTCATCCCCCAGGCCGCTTTTGCTGTTGTCTTTCAGTTATCAGTTGAGTTAATTTACAAGGGAATATGTAACGTAGGGTTACACGTGAGGCCAGGCTGGGGTTTTCTGGTTATAAATTCATGGTTTACATTGACAAAAAAACGAGATTCAGCAGGTTGCTTTGTTTCGTCATCAGGATAACGAGCTGCTGACACCAGGGAATTCATTAAGCTCCAGGAGTTAGAACGAGTCCATGAGGAGCTGCTGGCAGCTACAAGCTTGGCTCAGTCTTACTGAATGCAGTCAGAGCAAGACTGCAGGGTAGAAGAAGCGCTTGCTTGCCATAAACCCTCTGGTTTATTTGAGTATCAACACCAAAACCAATCACAAACAAAACAACTCCTACTCAGCGGCTACGTTTGGATCCTCACTGATGTTCCACTGTCATTCAGAAAATGACAATATTCTGAATTTGATGTTGAATTTGGTGATATAAATCCTATATTCTGAATTTAGGATGTCTGATAATGACACGTGATGTCAGTCTGGCTTGAGGAGCGTTCTTTGGTCGTATGTACGCAATACTGCTGCTGCTTTTACAGCAGTTTGTGACCTTGTGGCACATGACCTCTCCGCTGTTTCCAGCCTGATTTAACATCACTGTCCTTTCTTTGACAAACATCAGGACAACGTGATGTTGGATGGTCTTATTGTGTCTAATTCTTTAACCCTACAGGAGGGAAACGTGGCAGCAAACCTTGCTTCGGCCCTTGTCGTCCGTCTTATAAGCCTCGCTGGTTGGAATTTGCGAGGCTGCGTATAAACAGAATTATTTCTGTATTCTGTTACTTCGTCTGAATATTGTCATTGTTGGAACAAGGGCAAAAACTGGAATAACAGTGGAATGTATAGTGCAGGAGGAATCAAACGTGATGTGGACAAGTCGGCGCTGCACTTCTCATCTGTCCAGATTATTCAGTGTCCTTGGTGTCTGCAGAGTGAATTTTAGCCTGTTCGTGTCTCTCTGCTCCTCCTCCGTCAGGTCAGACAGACCTGCAGGGTGACATGCTGCAGGGAGGACGGCACTCTGTCGCTTCACTTTCCTCCCTTTCTAACTGAAGTGCAGAGTGAGACAACGCCTTGCACCCTTTGATCTTTCTTGCCGTTATAACCTTGCTTGAAATAGAACAATGTGCTCTGTTCATCATGGCAGCAGGTTATCAGAATCGTGCAGCTGCAGTGTGTCGTCTTGATCCCCCGTCCCAATACCAAATTTCCCTTTCTTCCAAGTAATTCTGCAGTTTCCAGTTCATCCATCCCTCTTGCCCTACCTCACCTTGACCTCTCCATTTTCCTCCCCAGTTCTCTCTCCTTTCTGCGCAGATACCTTACTTGCTAATTCCTCCTCTGTCTTTGTCATTTCTAGACCTCCACCTGGCTGCTGAGCTGGGAAAGACTTTGCTGGAGAGAAACAAGGAGCTGGAGGACTCACTGCAGCAAATGTACATCACTAATGAAGAGCAAGTGCAAGAAATCGAGGTAGGAGCGATGGAGGGGGCGGAAGGATGGGAAAAAGTGGAGGACTCATCATTTATTATCCTCCTTATGACTGCAGACTCCAGATAGACTTGAAACCATTCAGGAAGGCCTCCATTTAAAACATTTTGAAGTATTTTAGTTAAATGAAGAGACAATAAGTTAATGAAGTGTTTTTTTTTTGTGCCTTTCAAGTTCTCACAAGTAGGTGATTTCAGCTCATGAAGATGTTTTTTCATTCTGCATTATTTTACTGATTCCAAATGCAGGATGAGCCCGCCATGTGTTTTTGGCTCAAAGCTAAGCTCAGCTAAATGATTGCCAAACAATAGTTACAGCAGGAAATGTCAGCAAAACTGCCCAGAAACCTCCATCCAAACACTTCAAGTTTGGTGCTTCTTTGTGGCAGCGGCAACTGTGACCAGCTGGGAATTTGTAAACGTACGTTTTTTGACAGTTTTGCTGTTGTAAGCCGTCTGTCTCCGTTAGCTTCATGCTGAATATACATGGAAGGATCTTTCTACATGATGGAGTCACAAAGAAGTGACGCAGGGGGGAAAACATCCCTTTGTGAGCTGAAGACACCTATTTGTGAGAACTTGAAAGTCCAAAAGCACATGAAATCCAGTCCTGACCTCGATTGGAGATTTCAGCTGTACAGTGTTCGGGTGTGCTAACAAGCACGCGTGTGGGTTTGTGTTGCAGTACCTGTCAAAGCAGCTGGAAGTTCTTCGGGACATGAATGAGCAGCATGCCAAAGTGTACGAGCAGCTGGATGGAACCGCCCGAGAGCTGGAACACACCAACCACTCCCTGGTGGCGGACAGCAAGCTCTCACAGCAGAAGATCGAGAGGTGACCGGGATATTGTCCTTCTCTAAACCTTTCCTTCCTCCTCCTGTCTCTCTTAACATTTGCCCCATGTCTTGGATCAGGTTAACAGGAACCATTGAGACCTTGCAGAACCAGGTGGAGTCTCTCTCAGGGCAGGTGGAGCAGCTGCGCTCCATGGAACAGCTCCGAGTCAAGAGGGAGAAGAGGGAACGGCGCAAGACCATCCACTCCTTCCCTTGTCTGAGGGAACTTTGCACAGCACCCAGGTACGGTGTCGAGGTCGATCCTTAGCAGTCAGGGCTTTCACAAAAGACTCTCACCATAATCAACGTAACTGAAGTCCACGATTCCCAAACTGGTGCAACCATGTGGGTACACACAGTTAAGTTGGAGGGATGCCAAAAGACTGTAGCATCCTCTAAAGTCCTCCATCAGAACTAAACCAGTGTTCCATGATTTTTGCTCCAGATTCTGCTGAGAACTCAGCTCTGACCCTGACACGTCGCACTTTACACCCCTAAAGACACCGAGTAGTGACCTTTAGCACCCAATGTGTTACTGAGCTTGCTCAATATGACTAAATAGCTGAACAAACTTGCCTCACATCCATGTGAGTGGCAGGAACTGTCCGAGGATACAGGATAACAGTTCAAGACCGTGTACTGACATCTGCTCTAGAGCTCCCACGATTGTGTCTGAGAGCTAGCATTCCTGTTAGCAACACAAGCTTAGCCACTGGTTGCTCTGCAGCGGTGGTACCCAACCTTTTCCAACTCAGAACCCACTTTTAAGTCTCAAAAACGTTTGCGGTCCATCTCCCGACGGCTGTCGCTTCACCATCGGCGTCTCGTCTCTCTTTCCTTTTACTTCTTCCTGTCGCTCGCCAGCTCCATCTTTACACTCCAGTTTCAGTCTTCAGCATCGAACGGGAACAAGTCAAGTGTAATGAGGTCCCCCCGCAAAGTGGCCCGGCCCATAACAACAAAATGTACTATCTCTCATTTGCTTGCCACAAAAATCCTACTATTTTGGAAGTGATTTTGGGGCCCACTTGAAATACCTGGTGGGCCCCAGGTTGGTCAGTGCTCCAGAGCCATCTGTGGAGAGGGGGGGTGTAGGGGGACTCTTTCAGGCGGAACAGGGCTCAGGAAAGTTGGGAACCAAGCTGTGTGTTTGTGCCATTGTCAGGTACGAGGATGAGTTTGTGGTGGGCAGGGCTGAAAGCTTTTCTGTGGATGCGAAGCAGCAACCATTTGAGGAGGAGAACCAGCACCTGAGAGAGGCGGTGTCGGCCCTGCGAGCGGCTATCCGGACAGAGAGGGGGCGTAGAGAAGGCGTAGAGAGGGAGTGCAACCTGCTCCTTGGAGAGTTCTCCCGCCTGCAGACACGGGTGCAGGTAAACTGGTTTCTGGTTCTGCTGGTAATGAACATGAGTATTTAGATTGTGTGATTGTTCTTTAAATGTGATGCTTTTTCTCACAGGATGCTGAGAGCTGCCAGGCAAGAGTACGGGAGTTGGAGGTGGAGCTGCAGGAGCTGCAGCAGCTACGTCGCGCCAGAACTTTCCTCCTGGGCAGTGAAGATGATGGCGTAGCTCTTACCCAGACTGTCCTAAATAGCACCCCAGAGACGGACACATTTCTGGAAGTGGAGGTGGGGGAGACTGGAGGAGGGGTGAGGGAGGAAGCTGAGGGAGGAACTGGTGTGGGTGGGGAGGCTCTCCCAGAGCCAAACCCCGTAAGGAAGAGTTGTAGCGACACAGCGCTCAATGCCATCGTGGCCCGTGATGCGTCTGGCCGCAGGAGAGGCAGCTATGCCCTCCACGCCAACAGTGTGAGGAAGCGAGGGATGTCCATCCTCAGGGAGGTGGATGAGCAGTACCACGCCTTACTGGAGAAATATGAGGAGTTGTTAGGAAAGTGTAGGCGCCACGAGGAGAGCCTCTGCCATGCTGGTGTCCAGACTTCCCGACCCGTCTCTCGAGACCCATCCATGAAAGACTGCGCCATGGGCCCCACGCCCGCCCCTCCCCCTACCCCCACCCAGTCGCCCTCCACCCCCGAGGCCATCGAGAGTATCAGCAAGCAGGTGGAGGCGGTGGATAAGCGGCTGGGACAAAGTACCCCAGAGTACAAGGCCCTCTTTAAGGAGATATTCTCTCGTATCCAGAAAACCAAGATGGACATCAAAGCTACCAAAGCTGCTAAAGCTAGCAAATCTGGGAAATCTGGCAAGTCTAGTAAACAGTAATAGTACACTCTTTGGCTCTGGGGAGGACAGGAATGTACTATTTGAGTGTTTAGTACTTGTGGTTGTGTGCAGGGCGTTCATTGTGGGTGCTATTTGAAAAACCCTTCAGTTTAAGTACAGGTCATTCGTGGTCGAATCCGAGTGCACCGTGTTCACCCAGAACTTCTCGCATACACAAGGATCGGTTTTGCATGTGAGGCTAAAAGGTTAAAAACTGCAAGATTTCGGGCTCAAAAAATGTGATGAATAAATCGGTGAGTTTAATTGCCGTCCCTCGAATTGTTTTTTCCACCCTTCCTTCTAAAAGTATACTGGCTTTACTGCCTTACTGCTTCAGGCAAATACTTTTACACACTGACACAATAACAGCAATATGGCTTGCAAGTGCACTAACCTTTAAGCTTCAGGCTAGAAAACTGCATCTCTGATAAGGAATCTCAACTTGATATTAACAGGAACTTTAATGATTCTATCAACAGTTTTGTATTTACGTTCAGGAAGACTGATTGTCTCAGGCCACAGTGCGGCCCGTCCCAAACGAAGGTGCTAACATACATATCTGTCTGGTCTGGATCAGTTTGTGATGCATGTCTAGAGATTTCAGACACTTTGGCGAATCTGCTTCTTCTTGTTTTTTTTGTTGTTTTTTTTGTTGTTGTTGGGTTTTTTTTGTGAGAGTTTGATGAAAATGATTGTTACTGCTCTTGTGACAGTGCATGTGAAGTTAAAACCAGTGGCCTGTTGGCCAAGCTTAGCATAAAGACTGCTAGCTGAAGCAGCTAGTGTTAGCCCCCTGTCCAAAGCTAGCATGAGCTGCAAAATGATACATTCTTCGCTTAATATGTATAAAGTGTGGAAATAGATTGTTGGGGTTTGTGTTAGAGTGCTATGAGGTCAACAAACCACCAATTTGTCATTTTAGTATTCAGACTTGTTACCTTTGATCAAAGACAGGCTAGCAACTTTCCAGGCTTCATGCTAAGCTAGGCTAACCAGCTGTCTGTTGCTTCACATTTAAGCCCAGTATTGACCTTCTCACTGAACCTTTGGTTAAAATATGTCACAAATATTATGATTATTGCCAACCCTATTTATGTCTACATTCTTCTGATGTTCAAGTGTTAAAAAGTGTGGATCTCACTAAAATGTGAAACACAATTTTTCCTCCCATGAGGCCAACATGCTCCTTCAGTTCATTTATTATGGGGCCAATGATAAATAATTTGTTCCCTCAACCTCGTTTTTTTGAGATGAAACATGTTCCCTCATTTTATTGTTGTTTAGGTCACCACTTGTTGTATCTTGAGGCCTTAGAATAACTAAATTGAGGGAACATGGTTCAGCTTGTGGCCACAGTTTTTCCTCTGTGTGACCCCTCCAGGACACATGAGTTTTGTTTCTTAGGAAAATGTTCCTGCAGCTTCTCTAACAAAAACCCAGAACAAAACACGTGGAAAGGCACTGTGGTTAGGATAGTAAAGAGACCTCAAGGACATCGTATTAAGCAGCTTCTACATTTAATTCTAAAAGGAAATGATCAAAGCTGTAAGATTATAATGTGATAGAATTTTTAGTTGAGAGCTTTTTTAAAATATCGGAACAATATTTTCCTTTAACTGCAACTAAAGAGCCACATTGTACAGCAGGGCTTTGTCGAACACCGACCAGTCTTACCAAACTTAAACTAACCCGCTATTACACCCTTTTATCTCAGTATATTATGCCTTTTTCTGGGTGACAACCTATGTTGTATAATGAATGTTATTACAGGTAATGTTTTATATTTGATTCTGCAGTAAAGTTGAACACGTAACCAAGAGTTGAAGCCTTGCACCTGTGGCACAGCTGACGTCTGACAGACTCACACACTCCCGCTTGAAGCTGATGATTTTTTTTTTTGTCTGTGTGTCAAAAGAGAAGAGGATAAATGTTTGGAGCTAAAATCAGAGGAGAATAACGCAGTAACGTCCCAATCTATAAAAGATCAATGAGATGTTGCAGTAGCTGAAGTGGGCGACTGCAGTGCGTGAAGCGTAGCGGATGCTCCAGCCTGTCAGGATGTGTGTGGAGGAAGGAGTGGTGTTCGCATAGACAATGCCAAACCAGAGCTTTTATCCTGTCTTAAAGGCTCTCTGGGTTTCTATTCTGTAATGTCTTACCTCTTGCACTTGAAGTTGTCTGATGCCTCATCTTTTGCATATTTGGTAGAGCTAATACGAAACTGTGCCTGTGTATTTTTGTTGTTTTTTTTTAAAAACTTTTTTTAAGTGCCTGTATGTGAATGTGACTAACATCCCGTCAGAATAAACTTATTTAATTTGCTTTACTTTTATTATTCAGTTTAAATGTATGCATTATTTGTTACTTATTGATTATTGATACCGGCATTTAAGGTCTGACATTAGTTCATGTCACGACTGACCTCAGACCTGATTTACCCTCCTAATAAAGACTTGATATAATGCACTCCGTGTTGCTGTGTTCAATCTAATTCTGATTTCACTCATGCATTGACTAAAACTTTGTACGTTCACATTT
Organism: Aulostomus chinensis; assembly: GCF_037954235.1. Lineage (NCBI taxonomy): Eukaryota > Metazoa > Chordata > Actinopteri > Syngnathiformes > Aulostomidae > Aulostomus > Aulostomus chinensis. The sequence goes on from NC_141342.1 coordinate 4,571,911, forward strand.
TTATTTACATGTTCACATAACTTAACTGATAAACTTCGTCATATCAGAATAATTCAACATATCCAAACGATTTGTGCTGCAAAACAAAGCAAATCTATTACTTCGACACATGAACGGCAAAATAAGATTTGCAACAGTAAAAGAAAAAGTCCATTATAGTACCAAGACGGCGCTATGTTTTTATTCCGAAGGTGGATCTGCAAAAGAGAGACCTAATTATATATTTCGAAGAAAAGGTTATCGATAGAAGTCAAGTTTTATTTGAGGATCTTTTACTTTTATATGAACTTTTTTTTTAAGCGCATGGATCTTGACACGACAGCAGCACAGCACCGGGAAAGTCACCTCCCCGGCGGACGCGACTGGTGTGGAAATCTGTGATACAACTTTGAAGGAGTCTTTTTTTTTTTTGTTTTTTTTTTTTTTACCTTTATCGACCAGTTAAAACGACCTTTAAGTTTTTATTTTTTTTATTTTTTTTTTCGTCATACCAGGTAAAACCGATACCCCAGCGAAGAGGGGTGCTCCCATTTAACATTCCTAGCAAGGCTGCTGGGACAGCACGTGTTGACGTTGAGGGTAACACGCTGGTCATTGTATTATTGTTATATTTTCTTCGTTGAAGTACATTTGTGGGTACGTTTATTTGAATCGACTATTATGTATATTACGTACATAATAATACAAAGCTAGGATACTAGAATATATAACAGTTATTTAGGATGAATAGGACTTGATGGTAGTCAATCCGACCGCGTGGCCTAATGGATAAGGCGTCTGACTTCGGATCAGAAGATTGAGGGTTCGAGTCCCTTCGTGGTCGCTTTTTGGTCTTTTCAGGAGGTCGTTTATGGGTTGAGAAGATTCGGTGACGGCTCACCATTTTTTAAAAGACGAAGTTGGCTGTATTGATATAAATGTTATCCCGACATTATTAAAATAGAGTGCTTATAAAAGGAGCGCGCAATAAAATAATGGTATATATATATATATATATATATATATATATATATATATATATATATATATATATATATATATATATATGTAATAGTTACAGCAAGGCGAGCTCGCGATAATAAGGCAACAGAAATTGCCACCCAAACGTAGAAACTACGTCCTATTAAAACGTCTGCCAACACTCAGTTTGACCAGATTAATTTTCTCATGTTTAACTTTTATTAGCGTAGCAGAGTGGCGCAGCGGAAGCGTGCTGGGCCCATAACCCAGAGGTCGATGGATCGAAACCATCCTCTGCTAAGAGTTTTCTTCTTCCAAGGACGTATGTTTGTGTTTTCAATTTATTCGTTCTCTGACTTGCATTCGAGAAACTGTAATCCTGTACAGTATCAGGTGCCATCACAGACGCGTTGTGGGTTTATAGCTATATGAGCCACATACTTCCTCAATTCTCTGAGCCCTTGACTCAGCAACTATCATATTGATATTTGTTAACATCGAGTAAGGTTCAAGAAGCAGAGTGGCGCAGCGGAAGCGTGCTGGGCCCATAACCCAGAGGTCGATGGATCGAAACCATCCTCTGCTAGTTTTTTTCCTGCTTGCATGTATCTTACGTTTTGCTTTTGACACAGCAACAACGACAGCAACCATTCAGGACTCAACGTACCACAACCCCCCCCCCCCCCTTCAAGTCAGTAACTTAAATCAGTACGCACTTGGTTAATTGTGTTTTATTTTTATTGCTAAGTGCTAAGGGAAACACTGTGCTCTTGTTAATGCAATCATGACAGGCAGAAGAGACATCAGTCAAAATCCACTCGTCTGCTCTGCCTCATTGCTGACTTGATCTTCTTGTCTTTGAGTCGCTCCATGTTGCTCTTGTGTAACCTGCACAAATTTTTCACATAAAAAATACACATAAGCCACTTTTATGATCGAAGTTAAGACAGAAGGGAAACAAAGAGTTATTTTTTTCATACCTGGCTTCCCTCAGTGCTATTTCCTCTGGGGTTGGCTCATGAGGCTTCACACTGGCCTCCGCTATGATGGCGGAAATCTTCTCTACACAGTCATTCAAGTTTCTCTGCTGGCTCCTGCTCCGCTCTGAGGTCACCAGCAGCTCTCCAGCCTTGGTGATACGGTTTCTGTTCTACACCGCAAAACAGACGTTGTGATTGCACCCACAGATGATATGTGCAACAACAACAACAAAAATTCAAGTTAATCAAGTTGAAAATGGACAACTAAAGATATGAATGTTGCTAATTTGTATTTTATGTTCATGTCACATCAACACAAGGCAATTTCCTAAGGACCAACCTTTTCAACGATTTTCTGTCGAACATCCTCTGGGATCCAGTCTGCTGTGTACACGTGGAAGCGAACCTCAGCTTTACTGCTGACTTTAGGATGACAGACGGAGTCAATTAATACCTCCTCTGATAATAGAAGTCAAGTAAAGAACACTATTGAGACCCTGTCACAAAGGAGCATGCAAGTGCTTAAAAACTGAGGAATAATAATTACAATAATAAACGACATTTTTAAAGACCTTTATTGACATGCTGGCCACCAGGTCCACTGCTTCTGCTGTAGGAAACTGTCAGACGGTCTAAGAAAAAGCAGGAAAATAAGATTTTTTTATTGGAAGTTACAAGATGTGAAAACACATCCTTATTATTCTTCATTTAAATTCTTCATATTTGTATATTTACCCACTGGGATGTGCACTTGGGATCCCTGAAAATGAGCAAAATAAACAATGTTACTTGAGGCAGTTGCCGAGGGCTCCAAGTTCTTAAGTCACGAGTTAACCCTGCGTGTGCACAATCAACACAGACCCAGAAATGCGGTTTGGGTCATCCGGGAGAGCCGCGTCAGAGGAATAGAACCCACCTGTTTGGTGTCATGGCTTCCGTACGCAGCACTCAACTGAAAAGTGCTGTTATTGCATTGGATTCTACAACTCCGTTGTTTTCCAGGCCTTGAAATCGCGCTTATTCCTGCGCTAACGTTGCTACAGAGTAAACAGCATCGTCTCGCTATGTGTGCCGCCATCTTGTTCTGACGTGTTTACGGGAAGTTGTAGTACGTTAGGTAGCGTAAAAGACGCAGTGGCGCATGAAATAAAAGTACAGGTTCCACCGAGATTTGAACTCGGATCGCTGGATTCAGAGTCCAGAGTGCTAACCATTACACCATGGAACCACGTACCGAAAAGGGTTGGAGATTATAAATTTGTATCTTTACATATTCAATTGCAAATGAAAGAAATACCAATGTGACTGACTCAACTATCTCATAATCCAGTTAACGTTTGCATGAGTAGTCAAGAGTGCGCATCATGGAGATGCTGTGCCGAATTACCCGTCTGGCACTGCATCGGTAACACCTAATGACGAGACATCCGTTTGATTTTCCCGTAAAACGAAGCACATTGAGCTGCACTTGACGCGTGAAATGTGCTTTATGCTTTTGATTTGATTTCTTCCTGGCTGCGGTAGGATTCAGGGCGTGTATGAAAATAATACCATATACCAAAAGGGGGCGCTGGTGTTCGTGAGTGGTATAATGAGAAAAACGCAACAGCGGAACTGTTATTCAACCCTTTGTTGCAGGAGGTAATTTTTAGTGGACGGACACGGCTGGTTTTTGATGAAAACAATTCAGGTTTACACAATTTTTTTGTTTTTATGTTGCTCAATTAACTTGCGAGATTAATAATTAAGCTGTAGAACAAGGATTTCGAATCCTGTCAGCTAAATTAGCGGTGTTTTCAAGGATAATCACACCCGATTTCTCGGAAAAGGTTTAGACTATTTTTAGCTAACATTAGATAGCTATTGTTAGTGGCTAGTCACGTCACAAAATAGAGGCTGCTAGCTTTCGTGAGCAACATTGTCTAATGTTAGTCAAGCTATGTGTTGATAAGTCGCAGTGATGACTGCTAGCTAAGATGGTACACACGCGCCCGAGTGTTGTTAGCAATAGCTTGTAGTTGCTCAGGCGGAAAACAGCTGAAATAGTGAGGCAACGTAAGAAAACCAGTATGAAGCAACAATGGTTCGCTTTCAGTCAGAGGTTGGTTTGAAGAGATTGACATCCAGCTTGTAGAGGGATCGGTTGGCTCGTCAGGTATCGCTGCTCGTGTGTCGCTAAAATGCCTGGAATGGTGGTATTTGGTCGGCGGTGGGGGATCGCCAGTGACGACCTTGTTTTCCCCGGATCCTTCGAGCTGTTCGTCCGTGTATTGTGGTATGTCAACACCTACATCGTTGTCCCCTTAAACGCCAACTATTCGGGGATCACATGGGATCAACTCTCCTTTTCGTGTCTTCCTCCTCTCTCCCTAGGTGGATTGGCACCATGATCCTGTACACGTACCACAAGGGTCATTTTACTTGCAGCGGGGGAGGAATTCTTCACAGCTACCTGGTTGGACTGCTGATTGTATTGGCACTCATCATCCTGTCGCTGTGTGCAATTGTGTACGTCAGTGCCCAAGGTGAGTGGGTGTCACATCTCCTACCTCTCATTTCGATCTACTTGATGTTTAAAGATATCAGGATAAGAACAGCCGTTTGGATATGGCAGGGTAACAAATGTGGAAGGAACTCTCCACCTTTTTGAGAACTACGCTTGTAGGCTGTCTTCCCCAGAGCCAGACAAGAGCACAGATGCTCTTCTCTTCTCCGTTGGTTATCTTGTCTGGCTCTTGTGAGGGACAGCCTAGTCTCTACATTCTTTGACAGAACTGTTGAGACATGTTGGGAAGTAGACGTTGCGGTGTGCAAGTGTAATCAATCGAATTGAATTCATCATTTCAAAGGATTTCTATCGGAAGAGCAGAGCACATGAGCCATTGCATGACTCATGAGTGTTTCCGTTCCACGTCTTGCTCAATGGTTCTGTTTTGAAACGTCGGTGGGACAATCTCCAACCGTTAGTTTGCTCTTGAAGAAATCACAGGTTCTGACTTGTTGATTTGATTTGACTGATGTTGGTGATTGTTTCTCAGGTACCATTACAAACCCTGGTGCGCGTCGCTCTATCCCTGCACTGGTCTACTTGAGGGCCCTCCTCTACCTCCCGGAGCTGGTCTGGGCCTGTCTGGGGGCCGTCTGGGTGTCTGATGACAGCAAAGGCTGTGACCCCGCCACCGTGGGGGCTGTCATTGCAGCCGTGGTTGCCAGGTGGGTGGTTTTGGCCTACAAACTTGGAGCTGCAGATCCTTTTTAATATTTGCTGAAGAGATGTTCTGTTGTTGTTTGTGACAGCTGGATCATCCTGCTCTTCACCGCGATAGGCGTGGTGTTTGTCTTTGACCCAATGGGCAACCCTCGCCCTCCGGCCGCTGTCATGGAGCCTCTGGGGGTGCGAGACATGGAGAGCAGCGGGGGAACCCAGTTCTTCTCCACAGCGCGCTCTCTGGCTGTCAAAGTGTGGGAGAGCAGGCTGCGGCTGTTGTGTTGTTGTCTTCCGCAGGACGAAAGCCACCGAGCGGCGTTCTCCAGCATCGCACAGCTTGTCGGCGGATTCTTCTCTGTAAGGGTCTCTTCCTTTACATCTGGCGGGAGGGAGGTCATACATGGAATCAGATTAAGTGATAGAAGGAACCAAGTGTGAAGTAGAATGTAAGACTTCAACATTAAATCCTCTGGATCATTAGAAATGTATGTTTGTGTGTCGCAGGACACGGACCTTGTTCCCAGTGACATCGCAGCTGGTTTGGCTTTGCTGCACCAGGAGCAGGACAAGATGGAGCAAAGCAGAGACCCTGATGTCCTGGTCACCCACAGCCCGTCCTCTCCCATTGTTAGTACCAGTCTGTGTCTGTCACATCCCAGTGGGAAACCAACATCTTCTACGAAGTTGTGTCTTATTGTCTCATACATCGCTCACGTTCAACAGTATCTTCAACCATTACCTGTTTTCACTGTTCAAAGGGAGAAGATCTGGAGACAGAGCTGGAGAAAGCCGTCCACTGCATGCGCTTCGCTGCGGCAGCATATGGTTGGCCATTGTACATTTACTCCAACCCCCTGACTGGACCCTGCAGGCTCAGTGGAGACTGGTACGATGGGCTCTTGTTCAGCTGAGTCAGTAAAAGCTCTAGAGGACCTGCAGCATTAGAGAAACAGCTCCGACTGAAGCTGCTTTCTAACCTCAGGCTTTGGCAAGGGACCAGTGTAACTCAGCTTTCAGTCACGGGACAAATGATCCTGAGCAGACCCGCGTGTTTATCAGCTCAGGCTCTGATGAGCAGTGAAGGGACACAAACCTCAGATCAACACAGGGATTGTTCAGTGATTTTTCATCAACTCAGTATGGGAGTTGTTGATGAAATATACCAGGCATTCTCAAACCCTTGAACTCAGCACCTCCTCAGATAAAAATCACAGTCTCCGAGTAGAACCGTGATGACCAAAGTTGACGACAGTAGCGTAGCGACTCTCCTCAGCTCCAGCAGGGGGCCACCACGTGTCCTCAGAGGGCCTCGCTGGTTGGAAGTTTATGTACCTTCATTCAACACGATTTACTGTTTTGATGGTATTCTCTGTTATTAAATGTTTTGATTTGTTATATTTTGGAAAACCTCTTGTGAATCCTCCCCATACCACTTGAGGGAGCTCACGTGCCACTGGTGGTGTATGTTCTACACTGTGGAGCTTGAGCAACTTGTTGCTGCCTTTTGTGTGTCTCAGATTCAACCCGTCTGCAACGTCAAGCATCTTTGGCTCCAGTCTGTTGTTCAAAGCTGCTTTGTGCTGGTCTGTTTACTGTCTTGTCGACTGTTCATGTTGTTAAAAGTGAGCCAGACAAGAACAGGAGAGAAGAGAAAGGCAGCTACTGGCAGTGGGAGGACTCAGTCTGCTTTTAAACGTATTCAGGTGTAGTGGGAGAGATGGCGGGTGGCCGATAGAAGCAGTTCATGATGGCACCAACAAGCTGCTCTGCAGGTGTGTTCATCAGACAGAAGGATTGTGACGGTATGATCCTGAATTCTGTCCCGGGATGCATGAGAATGGATTTTCTGCTGATTTCTGACATGCTGATGTTTCACAACTGATTCGACCAGTAGCTGATTTTTACAGATGTCCATATCATCTGCATTAAAACAAGTTTACATGCTCTACAAATTTTGTTCGGAATGAAAAACGCATGTAAACATTGGGAAGTTGAAAGAGTGAATCGTAAAAAATTCCTAAAACATAAAGTAAAGCTCATAAATCCCGTCATGATTACAAAAATTGTTTCCTGCTCCTCTGAGAAAGACCTGAGCAAAGCTGGGCTGATAGGAATGTGAGCTGATCTGACAGATCCGTGAAAAAAGACAAGTATCTGGGCTCACCGATCACATGCCGATAGAACCGGGCTTCCCCAAGTTTGTCTTGTCCATTTTGAACGATTGAGTTTATCCAGATATTGGAAACTTCTCAGTGTAGTTTCACGCCACCCCAGATTACAGCACCCAAAAGGAGCTTTAGAATAAACAAGCTAAATATTTGTCTTCTTGTTTTGTCTTTGCCATTTGAAAACGAATTCCATATCAGAATAATAAATAAATCAACAAACCAATTCCATACAAATGGAACTTTATGAAGCCTGTGAAGGAATCTGTTGCTGGATTGTGTGTATTAGAAGACGTGAGGTTCATCTCGATTGGTCACGGAGTGTAAATGCTGTTGAATCTGGTGAAGAGGTTCAAAACTGCACCTTGAACAGGGAACTCCTCAAAACAGCTGGTTGTTGTTTACCATAGTAAACACGCGTGTGTGTGTGTGTGTGTGTGTGTGTGTGTGTGTGTGTGTGTGTGTGTGTTAGCTGCAGGTCTCGTGCAGCTGAGTATGACATCGTCGGGGGAGACCATCTCGGCTGTCACTTCTCCTCCATCCTGCAGAGCACTGGTTTGCAGTACAGAGACTTTATTTACGTCAGCTTCCACAACCAGGTAGGCGACCGGCTCCCTCTTCGTCTCAGGGACGGTGGAAACTGTCCGGGTTTGTTCTGCCCGTCATTTAACTGGGGTGGGGGGTGTTGCAGATCTATGAGATCCCGTTCTTCGTGGCTCTGGATCATAAGAGGGAGGCTGTTCTGGTGGCTGTCCGGGGAACTCTGTCGCTGAAGGTAAGAGGACGCACACTTTCTTCAAGCGCTGCCTCGCTTCCTCCTCTGCCAGCCTTCACACTTTGAACAGATGACCTCTGAACTGAGAGAAAATCAAGACTGATAAATGTTGATACCAAATGTCTCCACCCTGAAAATAGTGCTACACAAAAAGAAGTAGGAAGTGGAAGTGTGGGGAGCGAGGGTGTGTGTTTTTGTGGAGCAGTGAATCAACACCCGTGCCTGTGTATTGGTGTGTATTACTCGGTAGAAATATATAGATGTGTTCTGTGCACCTACAGGCTAAAGTGTTGGTCCAGCGTTGACTCTGAGGACGTTCTCTCAGGGTGTCCCTCCCAGCCTGTCTTGCCGTCTCCCAGAGGCCACATGCAACCTGCCTCAGTTTAGAACATTTAAACGAAGGATTTTATCAACTATAAATAACAGCATTTAACAGTTTCATGTTCATGAGTCCAAAAGTAATTTGTCGAAATACAAAATATTCAACCTAACAGGTAGGAATGCGTGATGATATTGCACGACTGATATATGACGTCACGGTATCTGCAGATGTCGGCCATGAAGAATCAATAATAAATCTGTGGTTTGTAGGCTTTTGTAATTGTTTGTTTTTTTCAAATCTACAATGTTTATGACTTTATTTCTCAGTATGTATGAAATGTGAATATTATATGAACTTGTTTTGATATAAACCACTTCAAAATCAGGAAACGTTGACGATTGGCCAAATCAGCTGTTAAATACCTGCATATCAGGGAAAAAATCCACCGTTATGACTCCCTACTGTAAAAAAAACGTTTTTATATCATATTTACAAGTTAGATCTGAGGGTCATTTTGTGTGTGTGTGTGTGTGTGTGTGTCCTGCAGGACGTCCTGACAGACCTGTCTGCTGAATGTGAGAACCTGCCTATAGAAGGTGTGTCTGGAGCCTGCTACGCTCATAAGGTAGCTATGTCTCCTCCTCTTCCATCCCTTCCTCCGGTTAAACTGGTGTGTGTTTCCTGAGAGGTGTGTGTGTGTGTGTTTGTGTGTGTGTGTGTGTGTGTGTGTGTGTGTGTGTGTGTGTGTGACTCCTACAGGGAATATGCCAGGCTGCCTCGTACATCTATAAGAAGCTGGTCAACGACGGTATCCTGAACCAGGCTTTCTCCATCGCTCCGGTAAGAATGGCGCACTGACGATGTGCTGCTGTCATCTTCTGCAGTCATTTCACTTCTTTGACTCATCTGGCCGGTGCACGTGGACTAACATATCATGTTGGTCCCCCTTCATGACTTGAGCTCTAATCTAGAATGGAGTTCGGTTGCCACTGGTCCTAAACCCTGTGTGCTGTGCTTGTAGGAGTACAAACTGGTCATCACTGGTCACAGTCTGGGTGCAGGCACAGCTGCACTGCTGGCCGTCCTGCTGCGCAGCTCCTTCCCCACCCTGCAGTGCTACTCCTTCTCTCCACCAGGGGGCCTCCTGAGGTGAGGAGCTTCCCTGACCGCAAGCTGCAGAACCGTGTTGAACCCTGAGCCTCGGAGAGAACTTGTATCCATTATTTTGAGGCCACAAATTGTAACTTGCTCCCTCAATTTAATCAGTTTGTGGCTGCAAGATAGAACTTTTTGAAAGATATAAAATAATGAAATTGAGGAGGGAACAAAGTATATGTCATGGCCACAAATTGAATAAATTGAGGGAATGAGTTATTTATGTATATTTCTCTCCAGGGCCACTCTGAGGCTTTAAGTGTATTTCAAGAAGTGGCTAGTTAACTTCCCACTCTTGCTAGTCCAGTAAAATGAAAATGAGTCCAACATGTTGTGTTTAATGATGAAAGTATTAATGAAGTTCTGTCGATGACAGTGAGATGATGTTACTGTTCCCTGTGTCTTTGTGTGCAGTAAAGCCTTGGCCGATTACTCCAAGGGCTTTGTGGTCTCCGTGGTGCTGGGAAAGGATCTGGTTCCCAGGTAGGACAGGACGCTGCAGCAGCAGCAGCAGGAGACTGCAGCTCGCTTGGATTCAGTACACTTCCTGTGTGGTTCACTAATCTTGACCAAGGTCCCAAATCATGCACTGCAGTTTTCCACGGCCTACCAGAAGTAGTGGTCGTTTTGTTTTCCACCCACCTTTTTTTCTTCTTTCACTTTTTTTTTTTTGAACTCCAACTTGCAAACAGAATTCAGGTGACTGTCGCTGAAGAATTTTCTGTTGTAAAGACGAGAATATCAACCAAACGCATGGTTGGGAGCGTGGGAGCTAGCTAGCAAGCGGATGCTAACCACAGCTAACACACCAACTGTACAAAACCTTTACAGACCCAACAAACGTGAGTGACGGTGGCCGTCTGTCACCAGTTCTTACACGTAGTGGTGCAAAAGCACATCCAGCTTAGAGCTGAACAACACGGAGACATTCACTGCCGCCAGGTCACTCATAACCCCTGTGGCCGTGCCACCATTATGGCGTTCGTTGAGGGTGGATGGTGCCCAACGCTCCAACAGCTTGAAGCACGCCAATAGTGCTCTGCTTGTGCTCTCTAAATAATAAGTGTTCAGTGGAAGTGTGCGATTTGGGACTCGGCTTGTGTGTTGATGCTGATTCCATGTGGGTAATTGGGTTTATTGTGACGTTGTTGTGGTCAGTGAGTGTTGGTGTGTTCGCGGCAGCTTTGTGGTCTCTGCTCAGAGGGCCAGTGTGAGTGTGCTGTGGTCTGGTCTGTGTTCTGGATGCGTGTGGACGGGGACTCTATATTTAGTGCCGCCCTGTTATTACAGGCACACAGAGGTGGAAAGTTAAGGCGACTCACATGCTCTGGGTTTCTCTGTCTGGACAGATTGAGCATTCCTAATATGGAGGATCTGAAGAGAAGAATACTCAAGATTGTCTCGAACTGCAACAAGCCGAAGGTAAGACCTGCCGTGCACTGATGCTGGTGGCGCTTCCCGCCTGGGTGTCAAGCTCCAATCGGTGTGTTACTGTGTTCCAGTACCGCATCCTGCTGCAGGGATGCTGGTATGAGCTGTTCGGAGGAGACCCTGACGACTGCCCCACTGAGATGGACAACAGGAGGGAGGAGGAGCTTAGCCAGCCGTTGCTGGGGGAGGAGTCACTGATGATCCGTCACTCATCCTCCTATCAGAGTCTTGCGTCAGATGACTCACCCGCCCACACAGCTACACACTTGCCTCTCTTCCTGCCTGGACGTGTTCTTCATATCCTGGAGGACGGGCCGTCTCGGAGGTCGGTATCAGATTTTGCGTCAATATGAGCTAAAGAGGAAGAAAAGCTTTGCTGGCTCCTGAAAGCAAAGATGAATTCTTTAGTTTGCTTTGGTTCCCTGTAGTTCCACAATTTGCACTTATCACAAATAACGTCCCCCCAAATTTTACACTCAGACCCATGCGTCAACCGTTATTCTGGTTCATCGACTTCAGACTGATGTTTTCAGTCAGGTGATTTTCAGCTTCACGTTGGGCCGCTTTACCAAATTTTACCACTAGGTGTCGCCCTTAACATAGCAGCCCCGTGTGGCCCTGTTTCATCTGAAGTAACTGGTATTATTTTGTCAGCGAGGCTGAAACAAAATCAAATTAGGATATAAAAAACAAAGCAGATTTTCTTTCACGTGAAATTACCCTTCTAATTCAGATAAAAAGTATTTCCTACTCAGTCTCTTTTTATTAAATAAAGGGTGCGGTGCATCTTGAAACAACGTGCTCGCTGCTCAGTCCAGCTGAACGCTACCGCTCACACGGGGCAGCTTTCATCATCAACGCAGCTCACAAGCCTGTTGGTGATATGGAAGCAGAAGAATGCAGAAATATTGGTGTTGAAATTTAGCGAGTGAAATTAAAAAGTTGTCTGAACAATAAATGGCCAAAGTACAAAGAGTAAAAAAAAAAAAAACAACCCAATCTACTAAAGTCCAGTAAAGGAGATCTCTGAGCGAGCCTACAGATGTGTCTCAGTACTCTAAGGTTCTCCTCTCTGTCTCTCTCCTCTAGATCCTGTATTTCTGAGGTCAGGTACCGAGCCGAGTGGTCTGATGAAATGGCGTTCAGGAGTATTCTGATCAGTCCCAGGATGCTGGCGGATCACATGCCTGACATCGTGCTGCGAGCTCTCTGCAGCCTGACCAGGGACAAGCCCTACTCTCTCTGCCCATCGTCCCTGAGCCACAGCCAGCACAACAACACGGTGTGAATCGGACGGCTCGCTTCCACTCGCCAACTCCGCATCGTCCACCCTTTGGTTCATGAAGCCGTTGATCCATCGATCCAGGAATGTTTCGTTTTCAAAGACACATTTGGAAGCTTGATCGTTACCGCACAAGGGACATGAACCATGCAGAAGCGCTCGGACTTCCTCATCAAAACGCACTTTTAATTATTTAATTGAAATAAATAGTTTTATTTTTACTTTTTGAGCGAGCAACTTAAGCCATGATCTTTGAGTGTGCGTGTTGTGCACAGTGTGTGACAGTTGCTGTAACGTCAGTGATGTACCTTCTTTTGTTGGCGTGAGTGGCGTACTGGCAGAAGCTGCCCCCTGCTCGTCTTCCTCATTTGAGGGGACGAAGAGCCCGGGGTGCGAGGGGAGCTTCTGCCTCCTCATGAGTCCAAACTATGTGTCTTTATTGTGTAGTCATTGTGGTTGGTCTGTCTTGTGTGTGGCGTCATGAGACATCGAGTGCCTATGCGTCATGGAAAAACCCTTTGTTCTGCAGAGAAAAGTGCAGTGTGTTTACAGTGAGTTCTCTACTGCAGTGTGAATAGCAGCATGGCGCCTGACTGACACCTGACAGGGAGGAAGATTGTAACTAAGCGTCCTGGGGATCTGTTTACTTGCCATGGATATCACATCATTTACCTTCAGGTAATATTAATGTTTGAATCAACTGATGCCTGCATAAAGATTTTACAATCGCAATCGACTGCATTTGATTCCTGGATGCAAATAAAAGCTTTTGTGAAGCTGCCGTTCCTCTGTGGTTCTTCTCAGCAGCGGCGAGCTGTGGGGCTGAACGACAGCGAACCACGCTGGTGGTGAAGTTTGACAAATGAGATTAAACTGGTCTGAGGCGACGGGAGGGAGCCCGCAGAAATTTTGAAATACTTCCAGTAAATGCATCACCGGGGATTAGCTTCAGTTTTGACTCCCTGGCCCTGTTTAGTGTGTGACGCAAGCGCGACTCCCCGTCAAAACACATGTCCTCTTCACAGGTCCTCGTAAAATCCAGCTTCTCTGCCAGCTCTGAGTGAATTAACCACTGTTGGTAGTTTGCTACCAGGAAAGAGCCATAAGAATTGATAATCGGTCTTCATAGTTTATGATTTGGTTGAGTTTAAAATGGCACAGATTACATACGAAGCACAAAATAAGCTACTTTGCCGCAGTACTCAAACTCTTTGAAAGCAGAGTCGCTATGATTTGAGAGGACCAGATCTTTTTTCAAAAAAAGAAACCAAACGAAAACGAAGGAAGGAACAAACATCGGACAGATGTGTCTCTGTTGGAGGTGTAAACTTGTGGAACAGCTGTGACAAGGAAGTAAAAAGGGGCATTTCGCTTTCCTCATTAAATACACGTATAAAACCATGGCACGACATAAATATGTAACTTGGGTATGACACACAATTATAAAGTCACTGAAGCTTAAACCTTGAATCACTGTTATGGAGGCTTATTTATTTATTTATGAATCAGATATGAAAAAAATGAAATTACTAATGACTTTGGTTGGATTATTGTTATGGAACTTTATTAGTGTTTATTTTAAATCAGGTATGATGAGTCACAGTGATGAAAATACTGAGACTTTTGGTTGGATTATTGTTTTAGAACTTTATTTCTCTTTTTATTTACTTCTCTCAGATGTGTGAAAGTTTCTTTCGTTGTGAGGTCATGATGTAACCGAGCTGCCTGGCAGAAGCTGTTTTTTTTGTAAAAAGGGTTGGCATAACAAGCGTGAGCTTCGGCCTCCTTGTTAAATTATATCATCCTGTAACTGGAGGGAACATTTCTTCTTCTGTATTTCATTGGGAGGAAATTGAATGCTGATTAATAAATCAGTAAAATCAAAAAACTCATTTAAAGATATTATTATGCCTGTCGTGTAGAAAGCTAAATTACGGATCAATGTTGTAAAGTACAGCAGTTGTTGAGTGACAGGGAAAACTAGCTTTAGAGAATCAAGTGTTCTTCGCTTCAGACGCCAACTGAAAACCAAGTTTGATCAATAACTTTTTTTTCGTTTTAGTTTTAGCAATTTGAATCGACGAGCTAAAAATACATTCTCATCTTTTTTTTGCCGCGCCTTCTTGTAGTGTTTGAACTTCCCACTGGAACTTCCCCTCCAGGATTACGTAGCTCATCCACTATAAAGTCCCGAGGAGAAGAAAAAAACAAAACAAAACAAAAACCCGACCTCCTCTCAGCGGATTATCGTGTTTCCAACTGTCCCTGAAGGCAGCACTGGGAGCTCATCTGTTGGACAGGGAAACTAATCAGGAGCCAAGTAGACTTTTCAGCACTGCTAGCTACGAGGCTAGCGAGCTTCTGAAGTCCACCGTCCAGAGGAGCGAGCGACACAAGCGTTGGTGGCGTGCCGGGTCTCCTCCGTCCTACTCGCAACAGTCGAGCTATGTGTTAGAAACAGTCTGTAGTTGTCCTGGAAGTCGCCAGGCGGGCAGCCTCCTGCCAGCTGAAGCTCGCTGCTAGCTCATTAGCTGGGAAAGAAGTGCAACTAGAGGCAAGAAAATGGAGTTGGACGACGTTGTCCTCTACCAGGACGACTCGGGCAACTCGACCATGATGTCCGAGCGGGTCTCAGGTCTGGCTAGCTCCATATACCGCGAGTTTGAACGGCTCATCGAAAAATACGACGAGGACGTTGTGAAAGAGCTGATGCCGCTGGTCGTCGCCGTGCTGGAGAACTTGGACTCGGTGTTCGCTGTCAACCAGGAGCACGAAGTGGAGCTGGAGCTGCTGAAGGAGGACAACGAGCAACTAGTGACCCAGTACGAACGCGAGAAAGCACTGAGAAAACACGCCGAAGAGGTGAGGTACCCAGTCCACACCACTGCCAGACTGTGTCTGTCCCGGGCTCCAGGTTCGCGGCTGCTGCGCGACTGTGCTCCGGTGCGGGAGCGTAAACTGACGGAACTCTAGTCGAAAATCTGGCAGTTCACTGCTGCGATGCTTTTCGACCACACATAAAATCCCATCGAACAGACATCTTTAGCTTTTATGAAAGAATGAAACCCGCTCTTCTTTTCGGCGTGAATACATTTACTCTCTCTGTACTTCATTAGAGAAGAATATAACTTCATGAAGCGGGTTTTAAGGTGGTTTGGTTCATGAAGGTGGAGGGACTCGAGTTTTAAGGTGTCTCATTTGACCGAATCACTTATTTTACAGGGGAAGCTCTCAGGGTACTACAACTGCTAGGTCACGTCACTACCTCCTGGCACCCATTCAAGACTGAATTAATATGAATTGTAGCAGCTCACCATTCGGGCTGCTGCTTCCATAAAGTTCAGATTTGATTTCTGGTGATTCGGCTTCATGTCTGAGGACAAGTCTCCCTGATGCCCAGGCATCATCAGCACCAGCTCTGTTTGAGCAGTGGCACATTTGCAGTGGTTTGGCCGAGTGCCCATGCACGCTGGATCCAGCACAAGTCTGATTTTGGGGTGTTGCATTGTAACTAAGAGTGATAAAGTCCTTTGTTGATGATGCTCTTTGAAAATTGTGAAGATGTTTTGTAAAAAGTAGTCCTAGGCTGTTCCCCTGGATGCTGCCTCAGTTCAGAATTGAAGTGTCGGTGGATTCATGTTCCACGATGATTTCAAGTTGTTTTTCACAACTTTTATTTTTCAGTTTCGTGTTTTATCTTGGAACAAACACATGAACACTTTGTAACTCTTGTCACCCAAAGTCATACTCCTGTTCAAAAAGTGTGTTTCGCCTTTCAAGTAATTGGAGTCATTTCACTCTCCTGCATCCTGTCTTTGCCCCCCCCCCCCCCCCCCCGGAATGCAGGAAGAGCCGGCAACATGTACCAGCATTCATACGAAACGTCATTGGGGGAAAAAATCAGTCTGAGGGTTGGAGAAGCCAGGCAGTTTTGGAAAAGTCAGGGAAAAATGAATAAATCTCTGAATCTTGGTGTGGTTGAGTTAGGATCGACAGAGCAAAATCTCTGACGGCTTCTATTGATTTTCTGTGATTACGTGTTGATTTCATGCGGAATCGTGTAAATTACCACTATTTTTTTGTTGTTAAATAGACTGTGACACATTTTGAAACTTATTTAAGTTTAGTTTTCATGTGCAAACGGTTGTTTCAGAGGCTGCATGCCTGGTCAGTGAAACTGTCCTCAGAGGTGTGGAGGAGTGCTGGAAACTGGTCGAAATTTATCTGAACAGTTGTGGGGGAAACAAATGTTATTGCGATTTCTATGAAAGAAATTGGGATTTGATTTGCAAAGGTTTTTTTTTTCTTTCTCCAAACTTCAGTTCAACAGCCACCGGGTAATAATAATGATAATAATAATTATAACAATTATAAAACGTGACGGCACATTGCCACACGATGCCATCAAACTATTATTTGCTCCATATTCAAATGCAAGGAGGAGAATTTATGATTAAGACTCTAAAAAGTAAGGATAAAGAAAGCAAAAATAAGAACAAGAAGTTAAAGGTCTAAACAAGAAGAACGTAGAAAAACATAGTACATGATACAGACGGGTATTTACTTCATTTACAGTATGCAACTACGCGTGCGTTGGGCTCTGGTTGCTCCCTAAATGCGGGTGACTTCTCGCTCATCGTTTGCTGGATTGCGTTTGCCTGATTCATGGCATCGTTCTCTGACTTTTGTCCGTCATCTCCGCTCTCCGCCTGCACGCTGCAGCCAGACAGCGGAGCCCTGAGCAGCGGTGGCACAGGGCAAAGGGGGGCATTCAGAGCTGAACAGATTCTTTGCTTTATTAAACCAGTAAAGCAAGGAAATGGCGAGCTGCCATTTGGGTATCCATGGTGGAGCATCTTCTAATTCTTTCTCTGTTGGTGGGCGTGTACACAGTGGCCTTGGGTCACTTCTGATTGGACAGCAGTGACTGATACATGAGGAGTAGACACGTCTGATTGGTTGGGATGATTGTCTCTCACACAATGGAAAACCCCCCAGATCACAGCCTTTGCAAGTGGCTAATCGTGTTGTCCCACGTGATGATTTTGATTTAAAGTCTCTTAATCACCGAGCGCTGATAGGAACCGTGGTGTACTTGGCTTGAAGCCGATGGTGACTGACAGCTACATCAACAAAACCTGAACTGCTCAAGGATGTCTGTTTACAGACTGTCAGTGCTGCTGTTATATATGCTAAATATGCTAAATCATGCCTAAATATGAGGCCTAAGAAGTGATACAGGAGGGGAGGAAGACCACTGCTTGTGAGTGCTTGAAAGGCCAGTACCTCTTTGGGTGCTGTCATGCTTTGAACACACATTCTAACAATGCACAGAAACTGTGCTACACACGCGTCCACCTTCTATCTACAAAAAGAAAAATTGAGATAAAACTCCTGCATCCTGTGTTCTTGTCCGAGGAACAGCACTTAAATTGGTCATTCGGCTGCTGAAGAGGGGAACCATGGCCGATGCGGCCTGGTCCAGATACTTAGGAGGGGCACTGTAGCTTCCTGTTCCCAGCTGACTGTATCGTTTGTTGCCTTATGTCATGGGAGAGTGAGCAAACTTCCAGATGTGTAATATTTTCAGCTCCGTCATTGTGTTGTTGAGTCCTGTGACTAACACGCATCATTCAGTCTCTAATAGTCATGCAAGTTTTCTGTGAGTCCCCAAGAAACCTGCTCTGACTGTGTGTGGGCACAGAAGTGGCGACGGCGTGCTCACCGAGGGCCCGAGGACCCGCCGTGCTTTGTTTTGCTCTGTAGCGGTGGGAACCAGCCACTGTGTTTCCCGTCCGTCCCGCTCCCGCAACATCTCAACTGGACGGTTTTGGCAAATTTGGCACAAATGTCCACTTGGATTTTGGTGGTCAAAGGTCAGTGTGACAGGCAGGCACACCATGCCCACATAACTGCAGCTGATGTTTTGATCAGCAGTGCAGAAATGTTCTCATCATTGCAACACATAACATGAAGTATTGTTTATTGTTAAACAATACTGTTAAAAAAAGTGTGTGCTTTTTTTGTGTTCTTTTTTTGTTGTTGAGTTAATCAAGTTTCACAATCATTGGTAATTTTTGCTCATTTCCTTGATGATCAAGCAGGCTGACTCCTAGCACCATGTTCGTTAGAGCGTGATTTCATTGATGGACACCAGAACAGCAATGATGGGACCTCCCACTGAAGCGTGCCTCACTGGTGATAAAATGAAACAAACAATGAATCGATATTAAAGCGTAATTCCGGCTGGTATTCCAGAGTGCGGATCAGGTGAAGCTTGAAGTACCGAAGTACTGAAACATGAAGTTGTCAGCTTGCTTTCTCTCTGGCCCAGTTAAAGTGTTAATGACTGAGGGCTTGTGTCTTTAGTCTGGTACCTGATTAGAGTTCAGGAGCGGTTAGAGCCGGGCTCTTGGATCAGGGCTGCAGGAATCTGGTGCTGGTACTGATGTTCACGGATCAGCTGAACTCATCCATTGACTGGACATCTGAATGATGGCGCTGATCCAGATTCAGTCCACAGCTGGTCCTGGATCACGATCCTGTAACACCTCATGAGAGCCATCATGGATCCATGCATGCATATTTTTTTGCTCATTTATTAAGTGGTTCGTGGTTTACTAGCTTGCCGTGCTACAACTTGAAACACAATTCCTGGAATGAGCTCCGGTGTCAGAATCAGATCGGAACTGAAGGAATGTATCAGAACTGGGTTGAAGGAGTGAGCTGATATTCGCCTGCTGCCTGTGTTATGCTCTACCTGCTGCTTTCACTCTTGTGAGTACTGTCAGCGCTTGCATAGTTTGGTTATATTATTTTACCGAAAACACAAAAGGGAACCTTGAAAGTTAACGACATCATCTCGACTCCGTTTCCAACGTTTCACGATGGCGCACGGGTGCGAGCACGGGTGACGCAGCACGGCGGCCGGTCACTGGTGCTGGGGAACCTGTCGGAGAGGTGAGAGGGCGTAACCACCTGTTTATTGTTGAATTGCTGTTTGGTTTCAGTCACGCAATTAGAGGGGCAGAACATTTCAACACATCCACTACGATGCAACCCCACCCACCACCGTCCACTGTGACCTCGCGCTTTCATCACACAGCAGCAAGATTAGCATTCAGCCCTGATGCTGTTTTCTTCTCTTTATCGTGCTTCCTCTTAATCCTCCCTGTGTATGTTTGGGAATTACACACACAAGCGTCCTGCCTGGGGTTTGTAGACTTAATCTGGCTTGTTATTTTCCTTAATCCCAGGAAAACCAGTATGACCAACAGACTTTACTGGATGTAGCCTCCATGTTCATGTGGGATTGTCGTGTTAGCTTGCAGTTTCCCTTGTGTTTGGCATCGGGCTTTACCGTTGAATGTTGAATGACAGGCGCAGCAGGTCACAAAGCAGCGTGTTAATAATTCACGTCATGTCGTAACATGTTACTAAATCTTGTAGATAGAACTGTGCGTATGATTTTCCACCAGTTTGTTACGGACTCTTATCAGTGTTGTTCCCTCGGGCCTCTGTGTGACTACCTCACGCTCTGGTCTCTCCCTCAGCTCAGCAGCCACTGCTCTTTGTTTCTTCTGCTGAACTGCCGTTGCAGGTCTTCGACATCCTCTCAGCAGGAGGGGCTGCCCTCTGAGCATGTCAGCACCGCAGCTTTAGGAACAATCGCCGCTCAGGATGTGGCACTTATCCCCACAGGTAGTTGTGACTGTCGCGGGATGAGGTCATGGAAGAGAAGCACAAGGTGTCATCGTTTGACCTGCAGAATCAAAAATCCAGGCAGGTAACATGAGTAGGTTTGCTATTTGAGCCGATACATTACCTGAGGTTTCATACCAGTACCTAAAGTCTTTCTTCATAACAGACTAATATAGAGCTATAGAATCCATAAACACTTTGATTTGAGCTTAAAACAAACAACAGAATACAAGTTTTCAACAAAATAACACATCCTGTTGGCTTTTCAGCTCAAATCCAAGTGTCTGTGGATTTCTGAACACAGCCGGATTCAGAAGACGTGGATCATACCAGAAGATTCCCTTGCTGTTGTTAGCCGTCGGGCGTCATCATCTTCTAGCTAAATACACATGGCTGGCTCTTCCTGCAGTGTAGACTCACAAAGAGGCAATACAAGAGGTAGCATACACCCAGGTAAAGTTTCATTATTTGAAGATGTAATGAACATCCGTGATGACAGGGACTTTGACAGGCGATGGAGTATTTGCTTCTGTAGATGTATGCGGGGGGGGCTCTGAGCCCAGGGGAATAAGTGCTGTTTGAGGTTTGTATCAGCAGCGGAGAGGAAAAGGCAAGGCAGGAAATTCTCTGGGAAAACAGCACTTCCCTCTCTTCTCTTGGCCAGTCAGGGCTGTCTAGTGACCTACAGGAGACCCTGGTGGTCTACTGGTGCCAGCCGATTCATCGTCATTGATGGGATAATGTTTGTTTGTTTTATGCTCCACTGACTATCAGCAGGGGGGCAACACCGGCTGGTCGGGCAATCCACCAGCTTGGTCCTGAGTGACTCAAATGCCTCTTAAGTATTTCAGTGGATCCTGGTGATGCTTTGGCTTTTCATGCATCATCAGTTCAGTTCAGGTTCTTGACAAACCTGGAAGCTGCCATCCATCTCCTCCTCGTCGGTTGTCCCTGAGTAGTTGATCCCCCAAAGGAGAAATCAGCTGCTCATTTTCATGATTAGCTGTTTGAAATGTCAGGTTTGATAATTCTGTGACTGCAGTAAAATGTGGAGTCGTGTGGTTGTTGAAGTTGTTGTAGACACGTGAGTGTCTTGTGAAGGTGAACTGGAAGTTTTGCAGCGTTTTGGAACTCGTACAACAGTCACACTGATGAGTGGGGATGAGTGCACTGGGTTCGAGCAGGCATGAGAACTACTTTTACACTTGATTTGTTTATTAAAAAAAACCCAAAAAAACAATTACTCCTCCATTAAAAAGTAGTGCCAGTGTTTTTGGGAGGATAGCATTCCTGGCATTCCTGAGGGGAATCATAATGTGGGTGTCTTCAGTTGTCAGACAGACTTCTCTGTAGCACGTAAACAGGAACAGAAATCTAATGTTCTACCAGCCAATCATGAACACACGACCGAGAACCACTGTGTGATTTAGAGGAAGCGCAGTAGTCGGTCTGTGTTTTAATGATTCCACTTTGATTTAGTGACTGATGTGCACCACGCTGCTGTAGTACAGTTATCCTGCTACGTTGGCTGGACTGAGGCCGTACATGTCCCAGTCCTCCCAAACGGCCCAGTAGCAACCCACAGCCAAGACACCGATAAACCCAGAAGAGCTAATTCCACTCTCTGTCAATTGAGTGGCGATACAGCAGCGCCCTGTGTGTGTGGGTGTATGCACACACTTGTGCTGCAGCCACATGTGTTTGTGGGTTGGCACTCAAGCACAAAGGGAGCATTCAACGTGCAGCGCAGGGGGAAGAGCGCATGTTAAAACCCAGGGCCGCTCATTCTCTGGAGCGTTGTCATATGTACAAGCCTCCTGTGTGGGTCATATGATGAGCTGCAGGCTGAGAGGAAGATGGTGTGGTAGATCTGATGTTCGGAGAGATTGTCGGCTCCTTCTAGTGAAGAGGATTTAGTGGTTAATTGGCGTGAATTTAAGGATTATGTGCCTCAAGTCCTTGTGCTCAAAGCAGTGTAATATTATCTAAAACACGGGCCTGTAATTCATTGATTTAAAGCTTTATTTCTGTTTCAGATTAGCACCCTCAACTCTGCACCCTCCTGTCTGTAGTCAGGCAGTCTAGCCAAGTTCTATGTTAATGCTCTTAGTGGATTTACACTGGAACTACTTCAGTACTCTGCTTAATTCTTTAGATTCTCTCTCTGTAAATCTCTCACCCTCCAAGCCCCAAATAAGTGGTGATAATTTGGGATTTTGGTGAAATCCATACAGAGGAGCCGAAGTTTCATCGTAGGGAAAAATCTGTTTTGTCAAATGCTGCTTGATAAAGAGCGCAACCGAAGATGTTGTCCTTATTAGATTAAATACTTTAAGCTGAAGAAAAACCAGAGAAAACATCTGGACCCCTCAATGAGTGAATTGTTTTCTTTTTCATAAAATCACCCAAAAAACCCAAAACAACGGTTCTTACCAAGAACTCACAAATGCGTCACAGAGAACTACCTCCGGCCGACACCGTTGTCACCCCCAGTCTCACTGTGGTATGAGCACAAAGAACAGAAGAAGAGACCGCTTGTAACGGGGTGCTCAGGTGATTCACATCATGTGTGATGACACCCGCCCCGAGCTCAGGGCCTGACCACAGGGCCCGGCAGCCACACCCTGAGCACCCGCATCACAAGACCGCATGTTAACAGGCTTTGAAGCCCCACCTGAAACAGCTTAGCAGCCTGATGCCAACCCAACAACCAAGAAGATGGCAAACTTACTTCAAGTGCCCGCTGCTCAAAAAGCACCACTCGTCATTCTGGGAAATGTGCTCTGGAGCTTTGCTGCTGTGTCAGATGAGATACAGTGAGTCTGTATCTGCTGCCAGAAGCGGGTTCGCTCAGCTCAGCAGGGAGACTGGGTTTCCAACATTTTGGAAGTCCGATAGGATCGGAGAGTAGAATTACAGGAGGATTCAGAAACCCACAAAATGAACTTCACCTTTCTTTTACTAGGCTTGTTCTCACTCCTGTGTTGCCTACAAGTCCTCTCAAAGAAGTGCTCCTACCTGTATGTCTGCAGCTTTGTAAGCAGTGCTGTCAGAAAGAGAGAGAACCAGTATAAAACTGCCTCCAAAACCACGTGTGGTTTTATCCATGACTGTGAAATGATTTCAATATTTTTGATCAAGTTTTTCGCAGGATTGTCTACAGTTACCCACAAATTCAGCTGAAATTGCTCATATTTTCAGAATATGCCATCAAGAAATATTGTAAAACATAAAATATTTACTAATCAGAATTTTGGAATACTTTTGCCAACTACGTGGACAAATATGTTTATTTTTAGAAAAAAACAAAGAGACGACAGGACGAACCAGCTGGGAAGGTGGTGGTGTGCCTCTCAACCACGAAGATGCAAAGCATTTAAAACATGCGCAGCAATGAGATTGATCCAAATGTGTACATTTTATTTTATTTGAAAGGAAATTTTGTCCAGTACGATTGAACCAATGATGAGGTGTGACGTAATACCACAGGGTGCATCTTTAATTGTATTCTGTAGTTCTACTGGAAGTTGCAGGCAGAAAAGCTGAGATTTATGTGAGATGAATCCAGAAGGAGAGGGGGGACGCCGCAGACATTTTGATACCAGGGTTTTTGCAGTTAAACATTTCACAACACGCAGTCGGTTGTCAATAATCGATTGATCCCACATCAAGGGCCGGCCCCTCCTCTGTGTCCGGTGATGATCTGGGAGAGGCGCTGGCCTCCACTGCATGAACACAGCAAACGTGATGGTGTTGGAGCTGGCGATCTGCTGGTGGGACTGTAGCTGCTCTGGTCTTAACGCGAAGCTGCCTGAAACAGTTGACTTGTGTTTGTGGCTTTGTGTTACACAGACAGGTTGTGCTATCATTGGATTCGTTCTAGTCAGTCGCCCGTGGGGAGGAGCGGTCCACCCAGCAAGAAATCTCATTAGGTTTGGGCAGAACGGTGAGTTAGCGGTTAGCGAGAGTATGATTAAGAGCTGCGCCGGAGCCAATCGTTGAACATGTGCCGTCACAGATTCTCCACACACCAAGATCTCTCGTCCAGTCCCCATTGGTCCACTGTGGGGATTTTTGCACATTTAGGGAGGGAAGACTAATGTTTGTACCTGAGTTTATTATCCAGGAGGTTAAATAATGTTTAAATGAGTTTATCTGATACTAATGAATCCTGGTTGTATCGTCATTCCTGTGGAATTTCAAATTGTCGA
The DNA here is from genome assembly GCF_037954235.1 of Aulostomus chinensis. NCBI lineage: Eukaryota > Metazoa > Chordata > Actinopteri > Syngnathiformes > Aulostomidae > Aulostomus > Aulostomus chinensis. Next base: position 4,596,101 of record NC_141342.1, read on the forward strand.
TAAAGTTACTTCAGTACGTGATAAAGGTTGGGAATAGGTTTGAGTGTGTGTATGTGTGTGTGGCTCCCCAGACTGTATGTTGATGTGGTTTGTGGCCAAACAGATGGTTCTTTGTGGTTACTGTGTTGTTGTTTTTTTTAAATTTTCACCAACGTTTTAGAGCGTCGCCGGTTCAGCAGCAGAGTTTGCATTGTTTAGGGGTTGAATTTCTTATGTTTTGTACGGCAACGACCAGAAAAGCATCTCTGGTTTGCATCCACAATACTTTCTTGGCGACCCGGACCAGTGATGTCACAGAACAGCAGGGAAGGAATCATTCTTCTCAGGAGGGATCATTAGACCACCAGGTGATCTGTATTGCTGATATCAGGGTGAGAACTGAAGTTGGTAGCAAGTTTTGCTGCTTATATACTAACTTTCCTCAGAAACTGTACAAAGGAAACACACACACACACACACACACACACACACACACACACACACACACAAAGGCTGTAGCGGTTGGTGGTTCGGGAGCCAGCGTTGTGCACCTGTTGTGCAGAAAGATTAGACGACTTTGATAGTGAAGCGAAGACGGATACTGTGTGTTCTGTTTTCAGCGGGTATCAACCTTGTTTGCATGAGTGGATCTTTATCTCACGCACACACACACACACACACACACACACACACACACACCTCTAATTCTGGAAAGGGGTTGATGTCACTGGTGATGATTGTCGGGTCTCTCGGAGCTCAGCGCAGGTCAGAACAGACTGTTGACAGACACGTGGGACATTTCTGTGTCCTGTTGCCGCTATAAACAAATCACCAAGTTGTCGCTTGAGGTCGGGGTCCTCGTCTCAGGGCTGTCACATGCTCGCCAGTCATCACCATGGCGGTTGGAATGAATTTTGAATGGCATGAAAGGAACACTGCCTAATGCTAAAATTACTATTTCAGGGTTTTTTTTCAATTGCAAATCTCTCTTGCATGTGAAAACAAAATAATTATCACATCTAATGACATTTTTCATCACAGTCTCATTAAGAAAGCGGAAAGCAGGACACTTTTAAAAAAATATTATTGTTATTTTTGTCAAGCAAAAAAATTACAGGTCGAATAAAGAAACACAGATCCACACGTTGACAGCTCTGATCCGGCCGCAGCCTCACGTCTTTTGATGCTGAGTCCCGCTTTTTCTCGAATGTTGGCAGCGATATTGTTGGTGACTCTATGTTTTAATGCTGCCTCACGAGGCTGCCGTAAACCCCACAGTGCTGAAAGTTCCTGCCATATTTTTTTCCCCACCTTCATCTGCAGAAGTACATCGCCTTTGAAGACTCCCAAGAGGGCGAGAAGAAGGATCTTCAGGGTCGCCTGGTGCTTCTGGAGTCACACACACGCCAGCTGGAGCTGAAAACAAAAAACTATGCAGATCAGAGTAAGTACACACACACACACACACACACACACACACATATGTCCATATATATTTATCTGATATATAAGGAATCATATTCAATGTACAAAGATACATTCAATTATCGAAATGAATACTGAAACATGTCTCTCTCTGCACACTTGGCAAACACACACACACACACACACACTTATTGACGGTTTGCAGGTCTTGTGACTGTTAGCCTGACGTGCTGGAGGGCAGATGGACTCCCATGTAGATAAATGTTTGTGTGGCAGGTCGACTCAATGAGCTGTAATAGAGGAGAACAAACTTGTTCCAAGTCCACTGAGGCGCTGCTGCGCTCAACTTTGTCGTTTTTCTCTTGAAATAAAGCCTCTTTTTCCATTTGGCGTCATCTGTGCTTCTAGATGAAGAGCAGGCAAACACCTTCAGATCTTTGTCTTTCTCCACAATGACCAAGCAACCTAAGATGTACAGGACGGGGTATTTTTCTTAGCTTTCAGTGTGAACCACAAGTCATGTAAGAGGCTTTCCAGGGCATGAAAGGAAAACCCTCATGATGCGTGCATGACTGCTCTGTTGACAGCGTGTGACTGCTTGTTTGTTCCACTGCTGGACCTTAACGTAGGCCTTTTTCATACAGGGAGGATATTTGAGAAACTATCAGATGTATTTATTTCCATCAAGGGAACACTTCCCTTTTATTTCTCTCTCAGTGTCATTTTGTTGTAATTCGGCTCGCCTGAATTGGCAGCAGTGTGACTCAGATCAGGAGGCCTTGAGGATCGTCAGTGGAGTACACACACGGTCAACCTCTGCAGGCACCAACATTCCTCACTGACCTCTGCGTGACTCTTTGTTTCCTTTTTCTTTTTTTCCATGCTTTTTTAATGAGATCGATAAGGTATTTTCACCTGTTTTTCATGGTGTTGGGTCATTGCTGATAAGAGTACACACACACACACACACACACACACCCTATTTTGTGACACTAGCATCCTTTTATCCAAACGACAGGATACCTCGATAGGTATCCTGTTGTTTGCCTCTCACAGGTGCTTAAATCGAACTGGTCGTTTGCCTCCAGGGCTGCCAACGCGTCACTGGAACGTTTTTCCTGGTAGATTTCTGATTTAAAGACGAGATGGTGAGTTCTTCCATGTGGGGCTTTCTTGATCAGTCCTTCCCCCACACCTGGGTCTCACATCCTCTGCTCCTAAGCCACTGGTTCCTCTTTCTCTCTTCTCACCACCACTGAATCACTCGTGTGATCACGTAGGTGTCGCATTTGTTTACGAGTCTGGACTTGCCAACAGCTGGGAAAAGGACTCTTTTTGACTTAAAACTTGTGCTTTAAAGCGTCAGTGAGGCCATCAGATTCCACACCATCTGCAGTTGGTTGTGAGACGGCGTGGGTTTGACTGAGGCTGCTGTGATTAGAGCCCCCACAGGTGAATCACCAAGACCATGAATCATCATCGCTCCATTTATGGTTCTGTGGATTTTTTTATAACCAGTTTTTGATGCCTCCCCCCCCCATTTGATATAAAATTTAGTGGTAAGTGCTTTTAATCTGAAATGCATTGAGAAATAGATCAGTGTCGCCTGGCCGTTGTGTTGTGATTCCAAACTACAAATGTCGCGACCTGAAGTTTTCCATACTGTTGTGAAGAGATGCTGCCATGGCAACCTACATTAAGATCATTGCTCTCAACATCACTCTTCCTGCTGCTCAGGTTTAACAGTGGTTTCAGATTAAAATCTCCCCAGTTCAAGAATTATTGATAGTCAGTTATAACATGATCCTGCCAGCGACAGCTGGTTGGTGCAGCTCAGGATTTTCTTGATGCAGGGGGGCCACCTTCTGGTTATCAGATGTTATTGCAGCAAGAAACTCGACCGTCACATCCTGTTGAGCTTCCCACTGACAAATGCTGTGTTTCTGATTTTAGCACGTGCCTTTTAATAAAGTTGCCTTTGTTCAGTCAGCAGATTGGAGGAGAGGGAGGCGGAGCTCAAGAAGGAGTACAACACTCTTCATCAGAGACACACTGAGGTATGCTGGCCTGGGATGTTCAGATGACAATAAACACCTACGTATGCTGAAGTTTTACTCTGTCACAATAGATATTCTTAGTTTTGCACAATATAGAAATAATTTACAAATGACACGATACCACAGCCCATAGTAGATCATGAAAGGTAGAGAAAGAAGCTCAAAGATTGGTACGTAGTTGCATTGAACTCTCTCAGGCAAACCAGATACAGGTTACACAAATATATTGAATATTTAAAGAAATAGATCAGTTAAGTGAGGATGGATTTGATAACCGGTTCCAAAACAAACCATCGATACGAAAAAGAAAATGACAAATCATATTTATGATAGTAGACAAGTTTTTTTTTTTAGTTTGCATGACCAAAGAAAACCCATTTTCAAGTTAAACACCCCACACAAAATATTACAGCCAGATTATTCTACATTACTCAACTCCATTAAAAGCAGGATTGCTGCAGTGTACTGCCGCAATTGGACTTGTCAAGTGGAAACCATCGATAAAGTGTGTAAATACGCAAGGAAAGTTCAGATACATTATGTAAATAAGGTTCTGAGAAGGTGGAGGAAATGGCTGCGTCTATCCTCACACACCGTACCAACATGGCTGCTCTGTCTTCAGCTTGATTTCAGGGAGAGCTAAAGGTAAGAGGGGGGAACACGCCTGTTCCTGAAATGACCTGTGTGTGTTGCTGCGTGTGTCAGGAAGGAGGAGGAACATGCATGTAAACGCCAAGTCTGTTTCTGTCACTTCTGCATCACAAACAGATGTCCCTGTCAAGTCTCAGCGGCTGACCACCGCTCTGAATAATAGTGGCGTGACCAGATGAAACGCTGATAAAAGCTGTCACTTCCAAGCTGTTGATACATCTACATAACGTATTGTGAACCCGTTTGTCACAGCTGCGACACAGTCGACTGGATGTGGGACTGACAATGAAGTCAAACATGCTCGCTTACTTTTTTGCCTCAAAAATTCTCAGAACCAGATTTCAAAGGGACCAGTATACATAACATGCATCAACAAAAAAAGAGTTAAAATTGTAACTCCTGTTATTCTGTGTGTTGTGACACATTTCAGATGATACACAACTACATGGAGCACCTGGAGCGAACCAAACACCAACATGCACAGGCAATAGTAGAGCCTTCCGACCCCGGCACAGGCACCTCGACCAGAATACGGTGAGACAACCCAACATTGGCTTCTCTGTACCTCCTTCTTTATTGTTTGTATTCCCAGCCTTCATCAAAATCCTCATAATTTCTAAGCCCTGTAAATATGTGTATATGTGACTTTAGGTGTTGAGAAGTACTGCTGCACATGGGGGAAGCTACAAACAAGCGATGCAGAATCTGATCAGTTATTTTGAGACTGTGAATGTTGTTTGGTTGCACCATTGTCATGTGACGTCGGGCAGATATTCGTCTATGAATGTCCATGGTCTTGATGGTGAGGAAAACGGAAGACGTTAGCTCTTTTGTCTGAAGAGGAGCAGGCCAACTTTTTAGGATACATGCTAATTTGCCATCCTCCCCAAAACCGGATAAGGAGATGGATACGTTTGTCTCTTATATCCTGCATTATGGAGTTTAGACCTACCGAGACCAGCTGACCGCTAGTTAGCTTAGCACAATGAATGGTAGTGGATGGGCAGGTTAGCATACCTCTATCTGGCACGCTCAGCTTCAGAAACTTGTTGTCCCTCTCTCTTAAAAAAGCGATACTTCACCCACAACCTGCATTTTACCCTCCAAGTAAGACCACTTGTGCTATTTGCCTGAAGCTAACTGTAACTAATGCTAATGCTAATAACAGCTTTGTGAGCAGAATAACAGCAACTCTGTCCAGAATTTACATTTATAAACTTTCAAACACAGCGGACGATATGCGACCCCATCTTCCTTCCACCGCTGTATTCTCAATAATCCACACAAGCTTTAACTTCAGCTGAAAACAAACAGACTTGCTACTGCGGTTCTGTGCTACCATGAACAAGTGTGAGTGAATTGGTTCTGCTGAATCCGCTAGCTGGCAGCGGCACGCCACAAGCGCTCTCGTTTGTTTGCAGCGGCATAACTTCATTGATACATGTTTAGGGTGGAAAATGACTTTTCCTTCAGGTGGGTTCCTGGAATGGATGAGGCTGCATTTATTTCACCGGCTGTTATCTCACTGTAGCTCTGCATGGATTTGATTGCATTTTTTTTGTGCATTTGAGGGATCCTGCAGGTCTGCAGTGATGCCGTTTGAACCAGTGCGAGCTCCACTTCTACACACTCACTGTATGTATTTACCCTTTAGGCAAGGAGAAGAAATGGGTCAGAGAACCCGTCTCTGCAAAGAACACTGCGCAGATTGAATGCAGGGAAAGAAGAACTGAGACAAGAGACAATTTAAATCAAAAAGAATAGACAGTACGTCAGTATGTGGTTGTAGAGGTGAGGATGAAGGTTGTTGTGGGAGGATGTGGGACAGTCGGAGGATGCTGCGTGAATCAGGGCAGCAGTTCCACAGTTAATTAAGCTGCTTCCATGGGATGATGAGCTTTGGGGTTTGTTGCTCATTTACCAAGCAGATTAGGACGGGATGCCACGCTGCAAGGAGCCGTGAGGTCGCGGCAGACCCCCCTCCTCACCTCATATCAGCATCAGTGTATGTGGTCAGTTCATTTAGGATACCATGTGTTTCGTCTCCACTTTTGGTAAACGTGGTGGTTGTAAGGCGCCAAGAGGGTTGTACTTGATGACATAATTCATCTTAGCTATGTCTTTGGCGTAATGTGTTTTAACCCCAAGTGTAATCTCCCGTTGGCTTCAACAGCCAGGTGCCCCCTTCAGCTGGGAAGACAACTTGTTTTCCACTCGTCTGTTTTATATTCAGCAGCTGAAAGTTACTTCTGTTTCCTCTTCAGTTCGCACAAAAACAACTCCACTTCAACACAACACAGTAATTGGCAATAAACTGGAAAGCTGGCATTGCTCAGGCATTATTAGGAGGGTGGCTGCGCAGCCTGGACGGCGTTTGTGACCTTTTGGATGAGTAGAATAACCCACAACAGGATTCACCAGTGGAACTGGTCCTGCAGGAACTGAACCAAAAACCATTAATTTCATTGGCTCACGTGCTGTTAACGCCATGCTTCTGAGACACGGGTCCACATGTTCATTGTCTAAAATGCTTTACCACCCTGTGAATGTTTTTTTTGGGGGGGGGGGGGGGGGCTGGCTCAAAAAATGACAAACACAAAAAGAGGCATAAAAACACAAGGTCTCAGGTCCATTTTATAAGATTAAAAAAAAGTATTTACCAGTCTTCATAGTATACCACTGAGTATACAACATGTTAGGGGTGGCCATTTTTAATCTTAAACTGTTAAGCAGCACTAATTAACAGTAATTACTCAGTTAACCGACTCTATAAAAAGCCATAGATTGCATGTCTGACCCAAATACCATCAAATATATATTCTTTTGGAATGAAGGGATTTATTTTTGCATCCAAAGGACGGTGCATACACACTCTGAGTGTGCTGTATAACAGCTGGCATCGCAGCCCAGTTCTCCCGAGGGGGAAAAGGTCAAGGGGCGATTCATCAAGAAGGAATTCTAATGTGCACAGGCTGGCAAAACGAAAACACACAGATGAACATTCATGTGCAGTGAGCACTTTTTAGGTTGAGATCAACTTACTTTTGCCGCCAAGCAGCTGACAGGTTGCAACCAGTCCTCCTGAATCACAGCAGACGACTGCTTTTAGTTCAGAAATGGCGTCATGTGAGCGTGCTGTCCGTTACGTCTGTGGGAAGTCTGCTGATTAATGGTGAAGAAAGCCGCCACCACCATGGTACAGGTGTGCAGTCACAGGGGGTCTGATTAGGCTGTCGCAGTGGTGTACAGTGAAGGGAGATGCCTCTCAGCCCCGGGGTTGGGAGGGGGGCTATGAAAGGTACTGAATCCAAGTAATTATTATTGCTATTGACTGTTTTTTCTCTCATTCCGTTAATGCGGCTGTGCACCTGACATGTCCTTGGTTGCATCACTTGATTGGCATGTGGCCTCTATGCATCTACTATGATGCAAACTGTTGAACCAATAGCATCCCTGTTTAAAGTCTTCAGGGTCAGGTAACCAGTTGATGTGCACATCCAGATGAAATATCAAAACTGCTGTTTTATTTTTCTCTAGATAATTCAGTTCTGCTTTGCCGTTACTGGACTTCCATCTCTTGTCGAGCAGGGGGAAGCGCCGTTTCCTTCCTGCAGTGCATTGTGGGAGCACTCATCCACAGCACATCCTAAACCAAGGGCTTTTTAGTGCCTGTTTTGAGTGTACTTAATTTTGTCAGGCTTCCAGTTGGAAGCCACTGCGCCCCACACTCCAACCCTGCTTAGACTTAGTGTCGAGTATGGATTTGTGGCCTGATTCTGTTGCCTGATGCATAGAATTACAAGAGCATGGACAAGTTGACCGTCAATCACGGGGCTTAACTTCAACATCCTCTTCTAACTGAAGGCAGTTCAAAGCACTGATGGTGAAATAAGTCTCCTTAATGCTTTTAATGCTTCAACATAAACAAGAACATTGAAATTTTCAATGTAATAAATCTTTAAACTTAAACACGAGAGTCACTGTTGTAAAACTGTCATTGAAGCTGAATTTATAAGATGCTTATATAGTGGATGAGTGGAATACGCTCACTAGCTTTACAGTTAATACACTCTGCCAACCACACACGCACACTCAAACACACACACACACACACTCACACTCACTTTTTGACCAGTCTGCGGGCATTGCAGCCAATAAGCTGCGGCCTGAGAAGAGGCATATGGAACAAGCTGCCTCAGCATCCAAAAGAGAGGGGGAGATGAAGAGCCTCAGAGAGGGAGGGGTGGTGGGTGCTGTCGGGGTGAGCGAGGGAGAGCGTCAGAGCTTTCTAGACTGCACAGCAGCAGCTGTGTCGCATCTCGGCAGTATCGAGGAGAAGAGAAGGAGAAAGGAAAACATCGTCGACCGCGGAGGAGACCGGCTGCTGTTGTTACCAGCCTCTTCCTAGTCCCTGTGGATGATCCAGTGCTCTGCTGCCTGCTCTAAAAAATCCCTGGAATTACTGATATGGCTACTGCTGGCTGCTCCAACTCTGTCTGCCTCCCAACTGAGCTGCTCACTCTCAGCTAGAAGGATACAACACCCCTGACCTCAGCTCTGGATGTCCTCATAGTGCTGCAAAATCAGCTGAGGTCTGGCAAGGTGAATTCAGTCCTGTAGTGACTCTCGCCTCTCTGCTTTCATCAGTTGTGCCCCCCAAGCCTCTGGTCCCCGGTGAGGCACGGGGCCATGATCTGGGGGGGCCATGAGCCCCGGGTGTATGCTGCTGTTTGTTTTTGGCTTTGTAGGGGGAGCAGTGGTCATCAACTCTGCTGTACTAGTGTCTCTGTCTGTGCTGCTGCTGGTTCACTACTCAGTCTCTACCGGTGGCTTACCTGCCCTGCCTTCTCTACCCTCCCTGCCCAGACTCACCAGGTACAGTGTGTGTTTTATAGTTGAACTAGATATCAGTATCCGCTGTAATCGTTGTTGCCGCTCGGTCAAAGTGTTGCCGCCATGTGGGAGCAGTCAGACAGTAAGGGAGCGCTCTCTAAAAGTAGGTCAAGAAAGTGTGAGAGAGAAACCGCACCACCTTTAGGTACCTGTATTGCTTTTAATTTTCTTTTGTTTTTAAAGATGCAACTGCAGAAGGGAACTGATGCTGGTGTGTAGCTGGTGTTGTCTCGCCACTCGCGTCCTACAACAAAAGGCAGCACTGGTCATGATCAGTGGCCTGCGTGTGACCTTTTCTACTCAATATGGTGGCATGTCCATTGTGTTTGGGCTGCTGCTTTTCATCGCTGGCTGCTCTGGTCACCGTGGCAGCCATTGTTCAGCTCCTACTGTAGTCTGCTTACTCATACCTAGTCTGTGGGATGAGAATAGCTGCTGCTGTGTTTTGCCCTGTTTCAGCAGAGTTTGGAAAGTTTCCCATCATTAGGAGTCATATATTGTGTATATTTCAACAGCTCTGAATGTCACTGGTGTATTATTACCTTGATGCCTTGGATTTTGTTGAAAATGAAAGGGAAAGTTGTGTTCTTGACATAGTGGTGGATGTTTATTCTTGCAGTGAGATCTCATTTGACTAACTCATCAGATTCCACCTCCATCATATGAATGGATCTGTGTTACTGCTGAAACAGAAGGGTGGGAGTTAGTGGAGTAACCAGTGTTTCATCTCCTCCCACTAGCAAAGTCACAAGGAAAGACTTCCGTGCGATTTATTTTTCTGAGGTTTACTGATGTCCTCATGCATTAAAACCGCTTAATTAGGTCGTGGGCTGAAACAAATCTCTTAAATTACTGCATTAAATTTTTCATTTTCTATGCTATCAATACATGAATGACCAATATCATTATTTTTATGAAAACAGCTGTGGCACCAAGTTAAGACTCACACACACTGCACTTTGTTGGACATCGTTCCTCCTATCAGTAAAAATTCTGAAACTACTTCCTGCTTCTTGTACTTATTGAGGTATTTTTGTTCGCTTGAGTTACATGGATATAATTATGTACTGTAGATGAATTGACACAGAATTATTTTACTGTAATAGTAACAATAATGTGAGCAAAGTATAAAGCCAGTTTCACTACGGATGCAGCCTTTTCTTGTGTTTATAGCAGTATAACTGCTCCAACTCCAAAACAAAAGACATGTTTTAGTTTGCTCAGCTACAACTGTGCTGTTCCCACAGAGGTGCGGGAATTTATACTGCAGTGAAAAATGAGGCTTCAGTCTGTAAAAATATAATAAATAAAGGAGCCAAAGTTCTACTCTTGACTTCTAATCTGTTCGTGAGGAGTGTTCAGGCTTTGTGAAATTGGTAATATTTCCTCGCTAAGATTAATCCAGCAGGTCTCACGCTGTGTTAGCACATCATCACAGCAGGGAGGACCAAGGGAATTCAACTAAAACTGGAAGTTCCACATTCTTTTATAAATGTGTGAAAAGTGTACTGCACTTTATTGCTCCGTGTAAATCCAGAGTTCCTCTATCATGCTGTCGTCACAGCGGCTTTCTTTGCTCCATCACCCACACAACCAGAAGACGTCTGTGTTACTTAGCAGGTGGTTCTCCTCCCAGGCTGTTGGTCAACATGCAGTTTTGTCCTGACGAGGACATGTCAACATATTGGAGATTGTCATGAAAGTTGGTGCTCAGAGGATGAACCAACGGTTCCTGGTCTTCTACTGCTGCTCCGTGGTTAAGATTTGAGCTCTGCAGCGAAATGTCTTGATAGTTACTAGATGTTCAATGAGATTTGGCTCAACTGATCTATTGAACACACACACACACACACACAAAACCCCCGTAAACACAGTCATATTCGTTAGGTTCCCGTGAGGCTGGTAACTGGTCCCCCAAACATTTGTGGATTTCATTCATCAGAATTTTCTCATGCGTTCTGTGTGTTTGTGTATCTAGGAAGGAACGTCCCATCTCCATGGGAATATTCCATCTTCCGGGGAGTGATGGTGTGACCTCGGATCTCCAGAGGGAACCTGTGGACACCCCGTCAGAACCTTGGAGATTCAACAACCTCAGCCACCCTCGGTCCAACACCAGCCTCAAGGTATGACACTTACAGACAGAAAACTTTTCCATCAGGTGTAAAGTCAGTTGGATCGTAGCGCTTCCCACGGGTCCGAGTGGTGACATCATTTTGAGTTCTTTCAAGAAGTGTGTAGAACACAGTGCCAGCACCGAAGAAAGAGTACATTTCCATTCAGAAAGAAAGGATTGTTCAGTGTGTGCAGAATTTTTAGCAGTGTGTGTGTCTGTGTGTGTAACCGGGTGGCTTGGAGCCCAGCAAGTAGAGGAAGTGGTACCATTCGGGGGCCTGGTTTCACCTCAAGGGAGGGTGGAAAGGACAGAGTGTCTTCACATTGTTGCTGTTAGAAACCGTGCTGCAAGCAAGGCTGTGTCATGAATATTAATGAGAGCCTACTGAGTATTCATCTGCTCTTATGTCATTAGTTGGGCTTCAGGTGGTCTTTGTAAAACAGGGGAAGTGGTGAGAGTTTTGGGAACCACTATTTTTACACTTTTGGCTTTTTGACAGAATATTTCATTGCTTGTAGTCTTGATGGTGGTGCAGGTGAAGCATTGCAACACACACACACATACACAGCCCTCCCACTGGTGAGAGGTTAGGGATTAATAAGTGTAAATCTTTCTAAATCTGTATATGCATGTAAATCTGGACTTGTGGCGTTTGTGTTTCTATCTGTTGGGTGGGGTGGCACGGGTCGACGGAAGGGTGGGGTGGCACGGGTCGACGGAAGGGTGGGGTGGCACGGGTCGACGGAAGGGTGGGGTGGCACGGGTCGACGGAAGGGTGGGGTGGCACGGGTCGGACGTAGGGTGGGGTGGCACGGGTCGACGGTAGGGTAGGGTGGGGTGGCACGGGTCGACGGAAGGGTGGGGTGGGGTGGCACGGGTCGACGGTAGGGTGGGGTGGGGTGGCACGGGTCGACGGTAGGGTAGGGTGGGGTGGCACGGGTCGACGGGAGGGTGGCACGGGTCGACGGGAGGGTGGCACGGGTCGGAGGTAGAGAGTGAACAGGTTGGGTTAGAGACGATGAGGAAGAAAGGCTTCATGAGTCAAATGAAAGCTTTGTCCACTGTAGCTGCAGTTCAGCTTCTGATTTACTGAAGCAGCCTGGAATGCAAGTGAAGTGGAGCTCGTAGCTCAGCTCAGCATGAGATGCTTGAAGATGGAGACTAATGACCACTTAAACGTCTGAACAATGAAGGACAAGCTGCAGTCCAGCCTGTAGGGATATTCTAGTTCTTTCAGGGTTGAATTCAGTGAGCATAAACCTGAATTCCACATCCACTACTTGCTTGTGTGACAGCACTCAGCTACTGTCCTTCAGAACCATTTAGTTACACAAAGGGGCTACAATTAATACATTTTTACCTTCCCTAATATTGTGAGCTGTGTTTTCTGGGTAAATATAGCACAAGATTAGAGCTAAATGTGGGATAAATGTGCACAAAATCCTTATTAATCTGGCCATTAGCAGCTGAAAGCTTCAAAACCTCCTCAGTGCCTGTTGAAGTCCATTGTTTGGTTCCAGGGTGACCCAGGGAGCCGTATAGATGCTCTGTTGTTGACCTGATTGATTTAGCTTTCCATCGGCTACTGTGCTATTTATAGTCCTGAAGCTGCTGCTGTTGGGGGATGAAAATAATACAGGACTGGAAAATCTGCATCCCTGAAAGGGCAGATCAGCACCCTGAGTGTAACAGGGGTTGACTGTCGTTCTCACAGAGACGTCCTCCAACCACCACACCCTCTGTAACTGAAGATTCCATGGATACCACGGATCAACGTCAACTCCATTCACTGATGGAACTTTTCAACCTGTTATGGTGGTTTTCCCCTCATGTACAGTTCTTCTCACCAAATTGGACTGCTGCACCAGCTGACCGGTGCGAGAGTGTTGAGCAGGGGGGCACTGGGCCAATCCACGCGATTCATCCATCTCCTCCCCATTAAACCCCTCCCAAAAAACAACAAAAATGCAGCCATGAGTGTCGTTAGGTGTGCGGGCTGTCGTAAACACTAGTATGTGTGTCACCTTCTGGTGATGATGATTTACTGCTGCATGCTGATTTGACAGCTGTAATTTGAATTGATGTGTTTTGAAAAATGCCAGTTTGAGGAGCACGCCCCCCCAGTCAGAGTGGAGAGTTCACGGGCGAATCTGACCACACAGAAGGCTGATGAGGACCAGGTAGACCCTCCTCCCCGTAACCCCTCGAGTCCACCAGACTAACCCAGTCGTGTGCTCTGTGTGGCCCACAAGAGTTCATGCAGATTGTGATGTTACGTGTGGCTTAATAAAACACTGCTAACATACCGGCAACACCTGGGATTTACCTGCATGTTACCAGCCTGCTAGCTCCAACCTCTTAAAAAAGCATTTTGGTGCTCAGATTCTTGTAAATTGTAAGAATTTGAAAAAAAAACCTGACAAGATGGTTCTAAATTGTAAAAGGTGGAGTTTCCTGGTGGCGTGTTGTTTTCATGAGCATTTCTAAGTGTTTGTTTAGCTTCACGGCTCATTCGACAGTGTCGGTGTAAAGATTTATCAATGCTGCCTCGTGTGGTGGTCGCAGTGAGGTTGTGTTTCAGAAGGGCTCATAAAGGGAGGCGTAAACCCTGTTAGCTTCATGTCACCACGTTCTACAATTCTTTGAACTCAAGTTCTCCCGACCCGTCTTTTCCTGAGCTCTCAGTGAAAGATGCACCGGTGTGTCTGCGGTGTAGCTGTCTGGGTGATTATTTGTCTTGTTAACCACCATCTGGCCACCAACAGATTAGCTGCAGGTGCTAATCTGCTCATGTGTGTGACTCAATCACTGCACCTTCAAAAATACAAAAGTGTATTTTTGATGGCTTTGTTTTTTTTGCCACAAAGGGTAACACAAGCTGAATAATCCCTCTCAGCATTTTCCACTGGCCGTATGACTTTAAACGCCAGTATCAGGACCGTCCCAGAATTTTACAGCGGTTGCAGTCCTACTGTCAAATTTCATTGTCTTCCTAAACGGATGTGCAAGTGGTTGGTTTCTTTCAACTTTATTCGGTGCGTTTTGTGACTGGAGTGACGGTTTTTGATGTTTTCAGCGTGACTGCGCCTCTGATCGTGTTTTGGTTTTCATAAATGCATTGATTTTGCACACAAACATGTCATGTAATTGCGGAGGTTAATCTGGAGTTATCTCTCTGTTTACCGTGATTTTGTTCTCCGGCCCCATCTGAAGGATGAACTGGTCAGTGCGAACCGTGGAGGCTCCAAATCCAGCACCCCAGCAAACCAAGGCAGTGTTTCAAAGAGTGCAGCTCCATCATCTGTACAGGGGGGGACAGCCAAATCCAACACATCTTCATCCTGTCAGACTGGTACCTCGAAATCAAAAACTCCCACATCCTCACACAGCGTGAGCTCTCAGTCCTCCTCGCCACTGTCCCCTCACGATGGAGCGTCCCCCAGCATGGGTCCTGCCTCAGCTACGCCTGTGAACACACACCTGCAAGAACAAGCAGATCCAGATGCGCTCAACAAGAACCTGGACTGTGAGAGCGGGAAACAGGAGAGCAGTAAGAACATCTCAGTGATGCAGGAACAGCAGGACTCCGCTGGTACGCCGCCTGAAGGTGACCGCCCACGCGTAGTGAACAGTAGTACATGGAGCAGTGATCATGAGTGTACTTACTGTGTACTGATGTTTACATTCCTGCTGGTTTTATAGATGGATCCGACCAGCTGGAGAAGTCGGAGGTGATGGCCATCATAGAGTCCACTCCTGAGCTGGACATGGACCTCGATGGCTGCAGAGGGACAAGGTTTAAAAATTTCCTCTGATTAAGCTGATTCGGACTGTGATACCTGAACTAATTTGCGTTATTTTATACCAGTGTGTTTAAACGTGCATATTATTTGTTTAAAGTGTGTGTTTACCAATAAGTCTTTATGAGGTAGATGTCGTCATCGTGGTAGAGCAAATACATCCAGAAAAGGAAGCCATAGAACTTCCATTTTATTTATTTTTTACGTGTTTCTCTGGTGAATCCTTCCTCTTCCTGCCACAGTCCTCCCAGCATGAATGTGTAAAAAGTGAGAAACATGGTTTGTTATTCTACGTTAGAAGATATCTGTCAAACTGATGTCTGTAAATGTCGTTGGATTTCTTATGTGAAACATCAGTTTCGTGTTTTTTTTTGTTTTTTTGAATCGATTTTGGACATAAATGGAGGACTGTGGCATAAAAGGAATAATTATATATAAGGGTCCTTGTTAGCAGATTATCCTTAAATGTATTCATTTTTTTCCCTTTCTTATTTTAAGAATTAAAAATATCGCACATGTTGCAACTTCGCACACTGTCAAAGCCAGAAGTTTTCTTATTGCTGTCTTTGAAGGTTATTGGAGGCTGATTTTGATCAAAGTTGTGACACTGAAATATCAAACGTCCTCATCATAATGATTTTATGTTTTTACTCCATCAAGCACACCAACAAAAGGCGGCGTAGAGAACCTAGCATTCGACCGGAACACCGACTCTCTGTTTGAGGAGCTGTCGTCTGCAGGAAACGACCTCATAGGAGACGTGGATGAAGGAGCAGACCTGCTGGGTGAGCAGCCTCGCTCTCTCGTGACTCGCTATTACGCTACCTTTTCAAACAAAATTCTTCCCCTGCTATCTTTGCTGAATCTTCTTCTCTCTGGCTGTCTGGCATCATCAACTTTACAGACGAGTTCTCTGGTGTGTACGAATGAGTGAGGGTTCACCCGTTGCTGTATTCAGCCTCAGCACCTTCTGTGGTTCCCCTTGTATTGATTAGAGTGGTGGTGCTGTGCTGTGAGACTAGAGGTGTTCAGATGAGACCTTTTTAGTTTACAGGAATGTGGATTAATCTGTTTCAAAGGCACTCCTGTACTGATCTGATCTGCATCATTTTTTGCATGAATATCAGACTACAACTTTTTAGGTAAGACAAAGGCGTTGGTAGTGTTTAGAAGAGGTGTGGGAAACTCTCCTGTATTGACATGAGTTTTTGATGATGATACTAATATTTGCCATGTATATTCTCATGTTGGATGACACGATTACGGATGATTCTCCAGGTATGGGCCGTGAAGTTGAACATCTTATCCAAGAGAATGCACAGCTGCTGGAGACCAAGTTAGTACTCTTAGTCACATGATTAAGTGGTTTGGTCTTCTCTTATTACTCTGCATACGTGTGTCATTTAGATTTTTTATTGTGTCACTCAGAAAACAATGAAGCAAACAAGAAAATGTGTTCAGCAAAAAATGTCCCTCCTGTGCCAGCTTTGATGAGAATGCTGCCACCTGCTGCCTAATGTTTTTATTACATGTATATGTACGTGTGTGTATTTTTGTTTTGTTTTTTTTTCTCCCAGAAATGCTTTGAATGTGGTGAAGAATGACCTGATTGCTCGTGTGGACGAGCTGTCCTGTGAGAAGGAGGTGCTGCGAGGAGAGCTGGAGGCCATCACCCAGGCCAAGGCCAAACTGGAGGAGAAGAACAAAGAATTAGAGGAAGAACTCAAGAAGTGAGCTGTTCAGCATTTCCAACATTAGATTTACGGTTATAGCTTCCAATGGATGTTAAAGAATCTGAATACTCTTCTCACAGGATTCGGGCTGAAATTGACGACAACAAACAGAAGACAAAGACTGAGAATGAGGATGATGTGCGTCCTCTACACGACTATTTCCATGCCAGTGGACTTCCATGTGTTTGTTAACTCAGTCAGTTCATGCTGATGATGTGCTTGCAGAGCGACGTGCCCACTGCACAGAGGAAGCGTTTCACCAGGGTGGAGATGGCCCGAGTCCTGATGGAGAGGAACCAGTACAAGGAGAGGCTGATGGAGCTGCAAGAGGCCGTCAGATGGACAGAGATGATCCGGTAAGACGGCAGGAACCGAGGCCACTGCTGGAGAAATGTCGCGTACAAGGAAATTCTGAGAGCGCACACGTTGACCCAAGTTACAAACTCCTCATATTGTAGAAGGACAAAACTATACAGAACTGAGGGCTCTTAAGAGGATAGTGGCACTCCTTGCCTCCATATGAACATTGCACTTCCTGCTTATATCCTCCAAAACATAATCAGAAATGTGGTTCCAAAACTAAGATCATGATTATCTTACCTTCCTCGCTGAAGGAAGACCGATGCGATGGCCTGAGGGATCGGATCACAGAGAGGCCGCTCAGGTTTCTGAATCTCACTTCCCTGATCTATAATGCAAATAAGCGCCTGTGTTGTTTCTGTTTAATCACTAAATTCACCAGCAACAGTTAATTGAACATTAAAAAAGCAGCGTAACATGAAACCCAGTGGTAACATTAAAAGCAGAGTGCTGAGAAATGAAGACCATACAGCCTGGGTCTGTTCCCTGGGTTGTTCCTGACAAACCAAACCACCAGTCGAACACGCTCATGATATAGCTCTGCGTCTCTGTACTCAGTATCTGATTTTTATAAATATAATGATGGTAAAGATATTTCTGCTGTAGCAGGACATCAGATCCTTCCCTGTTTTCTCAGGATTCATGTGCGTTTACACTGCTGCTTGAGAAGTCCTGATCGAAACTTACCTTTCTGTCTCAGGGCCTCCAAGGAGAACCCAGTTCTTCCAGAGAAGAAGAAATCCAGCCTCTGGCAGTTGTAAGATCCCCTTTTTTTTCTGTTTACCAAAGTCCATAAAAATCTCCTGTGATTATTGTGCAATTTATTTTGTGTTTCTTTTGTATTTCCTGTTTTATGGGTGTTTTCTACAGGATGTAGGTAAATCTTGGACATGCAACGCTGCCCATGTTGACTAGTGATGTTTTTATCTTGATGTCTGAACAGAGGAGAGCCTGTCTGGGAATCTTAGATCAGAACTGCTGCACCAACATGATGGACCCTTAACAAATGAGACAAACTCTCAGTGGCAGTAAGATCTTTTAGGACGCTCACGACTCACAGAGGAACTAATTCTGTGTATCTCTTAAGCGCTGTGTCACCTCCTGGTTGAGAGCTGGAACGTCTTCAATGAAACTTAGAGAGGCCAGTCGACTCCGCACAGCACGCAAGAGAAGCTTCACCAACATAATTCTGCGTTGCTGAATCTCATTCAGGCTCTCCTTTGTTTAAGCAGGAGTGAGTTTGGTTTGGTTTGAAGGAGAGGATCATCTGGGGAAGGTTTGAGGCAAAGGAACATTTTAACATGTTAAGAGAAGCAACATCTGATGAATCTGTCGTCTCTCCTGCCCTGTCGTTGTGTGTCCCTCTATATTCTGCCTAATGTTGTTGCGTCTGTGTGCAGGAGGTGTGTTGGTAGGGCAACCAAAGAAATGGAAAGACTGTGAATCTATGGTGTCAAAGTGAAGCAGCAGTATTGTAGCTGTTCGACAATAATTGGTTCATCTCTATCTTGGTTCTACAAATGAGCTTTAGAATATTAATGTCACAGCAAAATAGGCTTTCCTCGAGCGCAGTTCTCTCACTGCACCGTACGGAACGGAGAATCAAGCCATAAGCTGTGGTTCTCTGCCGACCCGATCATGCCAGGGCCTCCTTTTGATGATCAGTGATGTTACTTGATTTCAAAACACAGGATAAACATTCAGTTTCTGATAAGATCTCCACAAAGAAATCCTCCCGTTGTTTTGTTATTTAACATTTTTCATCATGAGGCAGCAAAATTAGGCAGTTTTTCTTGCTGTCACGCTTCAGCTGCCACTTAACACTACTCCTTTGCACCGCAAAGAGAACACGTTTTATTGATATTTACCATTTGTACGCATATTGAGCTGTTAGCGGAAAAGCACATTAATCAACATGTCCTGGTCGGCCAAAAGTCTCGATAGAAGAGCTCCACAGCTAGAGGGATGGGAGGTGTTGGCGACGGCAGCCTTTGTTTCACACGATTGTGCTGTTGTGGTGGTAGGAAAATATATAATGAATTTGTAGGATCATTGCAGGGTTAGAGGAGGGGGGCAGGTGCTCTTGTCCGTATCTGTTTTGCTCTGTGTTGCTGACTAATGTCCTAGTCGGTGCTCAGTATTAACCCCGCGCTCTCCCTGCTCGATGCCGTTCTGTGTTGAGCTGCTGCTCTGATGTTGTGGAGGCAGCCCATTGGGTTAATGTGAAGATTTGTGTGATTGCCACCTGCATGGAAGCAGCATGGTGTTCTGGCATGGGAAAGGAACTTGCTGTGGTCTCACCCTTCAGTGTTGAACCCTACCTCTTGAGCTACTGCTTGTGTCCACCCCTCTATACGTTTGTCCGTGTGCTCTTTCTCTTTTCCGTCCCACTTCCCCGCCCTTACACCTCCAGTTTCAGCCGTTTGTTTAGCTCGTCGGGCGGGGCAGCAAAGAAGCCTGCAGGGGAAGCCCCCGTCAACGTCAAGTACAACGCACCCACCTCGCAGATTCAACCGTCCGTCAAAAAGAGGAGCAGCGCCTTGCAGCAGCTGCCCAGCGACAAGAGCAAAGCCTTTGATTTCCTCAATGAGGAGTAAGTCTGCCAGAGGAATGAACATTTGACGACGACGACGATGATTATGATGATGGTGGATTTGACTCATTGATATGGGGGGCGCGAATAGTTGTCCAAGCAAATCAGACACCAGACTTTTCTAATTGTAATGCAGTAAGAGGCCTCACTGTTCAAACGTTTTACTGGATGTTTAAAATCTGAGTACTGAAAGCTGTCAGTCAAACATGGACTATATGACTTTTCATGATTTTGTGGTGAGGAAGAAAAGCAGAGCAACCACAGGATTTTAGAAAAGTAGATTCTGACTGTTAAATCCATCTGCTAATTATGAACCTACGCTTTTCATCTCTTTCCATCCTTCTGACCTCTTTCTAACTACGTTGTAACATAAGAGGTCCAGTTGCAATGTTACCTGGTAACTCTGATCATCAGTTATTTCTTATGCATGCAGTTATGACACTGGAGACTATAAGTACCTGAATATTAGAACCAATAAGGTCCTGCATGTCAATATAATTGGATCAGTTCACCCGCGCAGTCGCGTGTAGAGTGAGAGAGTTCCATGTGGTTTATTTTTAAAAATGCAGAACCAGAACAATAAGGCAACAATGTACCCTTTGTTATGTCTTTGGTCCAGGCCCAATGAACTCGAGTAACCTGAGTCATGCACCCTCACCAACAAGCAAAGATCTACAGTAATAATACAGGATCAGTTACAATGTCTCCGGTAGACCATTTTGAAGGTTTTGCTGCCTGGCACTGTTTTGGTTTGACTGGTTTGGGGAAATCTGACAACCCTTGGAAAGAAGTCTTTGTAAGAGCGCTGCTGTTGGGTTCCAGAGTGGCGGCTGATACTGTGGTGTCCAGGCGAGAGCAGAAACGGGCCCAGTACCAGCAGGTGAAAGCCCACGTCCAGAAAGAGGACGGCAGAGTGCAGGCTTACGGCTGGAGTCTCCCCAAAAAGTACAAAGTAAGAAAATGAAAATCAGACCTGTGATATTGGCAGGAAAAGATTTCGGAACATGTCATTTGGTTTGAAGCGCCGGACGATTTGGCTTGGCCAATATTCTCAGAGAGCGAGAGAAACCTTTCACTACGATGCTGTACCATCAGCAACAAGTGGCACGAGCAGAACAAGTCTCTTTTCTTTGATGGCTTCCTGCAGGGTTCTGTGTGTTAATCTGTGTAGAGGAGTGGGACTGCAAATCAGTTGTGGAACAAGATCTCACTTAAGACTGAAGAAGGTCAACAGGTCTCCATATTTGCTCTCAGGGCCCTGCTCCTTCATAATCTGTCCACTCGTACAGAGTTAACAAGCTGTGATGCTGTTTGATTTTTGTTTTCAGACCAATGGTGGTCAGGCAGAGGGGAAGATGAAAAATCTGCCTGTTCCTGTCTTCCTCCGACCACTGGATGAGAAAGATGCTTCTATGAAGGTTTGTTCCTCCTGTTTTTCTTGTGTGTAACTAAAGTATAATAAGGCGTATCATTTGTACTTTTCCATCTCGGCTGTATTCATACCTCCTCTTGGCTTGTGTTTCGTGCAGCACGAGGTGTGTGACGTTCCACTTTGAAGTGTGCTAACTGTGTGTGTGTGTCTGTGCTTCAGCTGTGGTGTGCCGCTGGCGTGAACCTGTCTGGAGGTAAAACCAGAGACGGAGGTTCCATCGTAGGAGCCAGCGTGTTTTACAGTGACGTGTCTGGACAAGAGAGCCCTCGAAAGAAAGTAGGCTCTCAGAGCAGCCTGGACAAACTGGATCAAGAGCTCAAGGTCTGATTCTGCTGGCTGCACTGAGCCGTTTATCATCCTGTCCCAAGAGGAAATTAAGAATTATGCTGCTCTCATACTGGCGCATTGACAGGAGGAGGTCTCAGTTAATGGGCTTCCAAAGACAGACATTTTGTGTTTTTATCATGACGATTGACGGCGAGTTGACTCGTCCTCTTTATCGCTACAGGATCAGCAGAAGGAGCTGAGGCAGCAGGATGAGTTGTCGTCGCTGGTGTGGATTTGCACCAGCACCCAGTCCACCACGAAAGCTGTTGTCATTGATGCCAACCAGCCTGGAAACATTCTGGAGAGCTTTTTTGTTTGTAACTCCCATGTCCTCTGCATCGCCAGTGTACCAGGTCAGTGCACCGGTGCAGGTTCATGTGGGAAAGATCTCAGACGTGTGTCCAGGAACTGCCGGACTTGTATTTCCTGTCTGCTGAGATGTTGTCAAACTGCCTCCAGATTGGTCCCAGTTGAGGGCGGCATTGCCTGAGTTCATGAGGTCATTGAAATCCTGGAAGTCTTGGTATTTGAATAAAGCCATTTCCAGGCCTGGAAATGTTTTGAAAGCTAAATGAAACCAGAAAATTTTGGGAAAACCGTTAAAATTTTGTTCACTAATGCCTACATATTAGAGAATATTTCATCTGGTTAAAATCAACCGAGGAAAAATTGCTTTTGATTAATATTGATCCACCTTTACACACACACACACACACACACACACACCTGTGCATGCACAGCTTGTCAGTAATTTCATTTATTCATTGTAAATTTCCACATGGATTTCTGTTTAACTTTCATGTGTCAACAGACATTTCACAAAACGAAGGGTCAAGAGGGGCCCGAGGACCTGAAACAACAACAATTGAACACAGCAAAAAAAAAAAAACCCACATATGAGTAAATACTATTACTATACTTTATGAATGAACCCTGATCCTTGGCTAAACCTGCGACCTTTCTTGATTTGTTGGCTTGAAAGTGGCGGGTGTCTGTGTTGATGGACAGTGACCTGCACAACTCAGCGGTGCTGCAAATCCTCATACAAGGAAGATTTGTTACTGGCGTTTGGGTGCAAATGACATTTATCTATTCATGATTGACATGTAGAGAATGACACATTGCATAGCTTGGAGTTGAATGAATATCATTGGAAGGACCCATAGGAAGCGACCTTTAAGACAACAAAACCATTATCCAGTGGCATCTACTTCCAAGTATGAGAGAAATGTTCAGTAGGACTGCTGTAGTGTCACATGTAAACTCATTTTTACCGATCAGCCCCCAAAGACGTGCACCAAATACCTGTTTGTGTATGTATGTGATGATGCAGGTGCAAGAGAGACGGATTATCCAGCTGGTGAAGAAGTAGCTGCGAATTTAGAGGCAGGACTGGTGGAAGATGGCAGCTCACCAGCTGCCAAGAGCAGCACAGCAGGCGATGACAGTGTGCTTGGAGGCATCACTGTTGTGGGCTGTGACGCTGAAGGAGCCGCAGCTGTGCCTCAGACAGCAGATAGTCCAGAAAAAGCAGACGGACAAAAGGGTGCGAGATTAAACCTTCATCTGTAACCCGTGTTTATTCCCCCGGCATCCACAGCAGTAAAAGAAACCACGCGTGTGACTGTTTGACTGAGATCATTCTGTCTGTAGAATCCAAACCAGCAGAGGAAGCAACAGAGGCGACGGAGGCCAACGCAGGACTTGCTGACCATAAAGAGAGCCTGAGGGGCGCCTACACTGAGCATGTGTTCACAGATCCGCTGGGAGCTCAGCAGACAGCCGAGACCCCAGCCAGCTACTCCCAGAGGTGCTGCAGGCACATCAGTACAAACCTAGCCTTGTGTCGTAGTCATGGAAACACAAGATGTTGATGTGACCCGTGGCTAAAAGATGGCACGATTTTTAATTTGTTTTCAACCTGTCTTTGTCAACTAACTTGATTTAGTTCACTGCACAGATTCTGGTGCGTTCTGCTCGTAGTGGCTACTTTAGCATGGAATAGCTAGCCTCAAGCAGACTTGCTTTCCGATTCGAAGGCAACCTTGTGTGATGTAGACTCAGGTGGCATCTCTTGAGTTATTATTTCGTCTTTGCATAAGTCCATCTCTAACCGTGTGTGGCGTCTCTTCTCAACAGAGAGAGCGATCTAGTAAAAGATGGCGTGAGCTCCAACCCCACAGCAGAGGAACAGGACTTAATGAGAGAGGAGGCTCAGAAGATGAGCAGCGTTCTGCCCACTATGTGGCTCGGGGCACAGAACGGATGGTGAGATGAAAGCTCTTCCTCAAAACTAACAAAACAACACCTCTATACGAGCAGAATGGGGTCATTGTGATGTTTTTTTCCTCCAGTGTGTACGTGCAC
The DNA here is from genome assembly GCF_037954235.1 of Aulostomus chinensis. NCBI lineage: Eukaryota > Metazoa > Chordata > Actinopteri > Syngnathiformes > Aulostomidae > Aulostomus > Aulostomus chinensis. The sequence goes on from NC_141342.1 coordinate 4,619,834, forward strand.
TCCTCTGTGGCTCAGTGGAAGAAGTGTCTTCACTCTATTAAGCTGAAGGACTCGGTGCTTGGCATCGTGTAAGTTCAGGAACACTTTTGCTGTATGAACACTTTGCGCTGCCTGCTTCTCATCATTGCCGGTTCGACCCACAGACACGTGAAAGGCCGGGTGCTGGTTGGTCTCTCTGATGGCACATTAGCCATTTTCCACCGAGGAGTAGGTGAGTTTCACAAGCTGCTCCTCTTTTTCTTTTTGAAATAATCCTCTGTTCGTATGTAAGAGCGAGCTCGTTTGTGAACTTCCTGTGTCTGTCAGACGGACAGTGGGACCTGACCAACTATCATCTGCTGGACCTGGGGAGGCCTCACTACTCAATCCGCTGCATGACTGTAGTCCACGACAAGGTGTGGTGTGGCTACAGGAACAAGATCTACGTGGTGCAGCCCAAAGCCATGAAGATAGAGGTAGGGTCCAGAGAACTGTTTGAAATGGGACAAAGTCACACTTTACCCAAAAAATGCCTTTCCAGTACGAACAAATGGGTGTCTGAGCTCATGAATATGAGTTTTTACTGAAATGGTTCACCGTTTTTAGTCAGTCAAGCAGACAAACGCCTTCCTCTCCTCCCTGGTTCATCACGGAGCTCCAGACCTCCACCAGATGGCTGAGTGCTAGTTAGCTAATGAACATCAAATACACGCTTCTCCAAAACAGTCTTTGACTATGTGGATGGAACTCTGGTCTTGTTTCATATTTGCTGCTGCTGCAAAAAAAAAAAAAAAAAAACAGTTGAGAAATTACAAGATGTTTTTTTTAGAGTTTGATAAACACCAAGAATGCCTCAGTAAAACTGCTAGGATACATAGATGTTCCTTTATTGTTCTGGGATGGGGAAATTCACACATGAGCAGGAAGTCATGGATGAGGAATAAACTGTAGAATCCAGACTCTTACTGGGGGCTCAGCAGTAGCAGCCAAGGAACTGTTCAGCACCTCAACACTTGTTCTGGGACCTCTGACCTCATCGCTGCATGTCTTCATTCTCGTCCCTCTGCAGAAGTCATTCGATGCCCACCCACGCAAGGACAGCCAGGTGCGACAGCTGGCCTGGGATGGTGATGGCATCTGGGTGTCCATCAGGCTGGACTCCACTCTCAGGCTGTTCCATGCTCACACCTACCAGCACCTCCAGGACGTGGACATCGAGCCCTACGTCAGCAAGATGCTGGGTTAGTCCCTCTGTCTGAGACAAAATATCTATTCTCCATTTCAGACAAGCAGCTGGTCAGGGTTTGACAGGTGTGCACCTCCGTCTCAGGTACGGGGAAACTGGGCTTCTCCTTCGTACGGATTACGGCTCTCATGGTGTCGTGTAATCGTCTGTGGATCGGCACCGGCAATGGAGTCATCATCTCCATCCCTCTGACAGAGTGTGAGTGTCCAACTGGATGTAATATTACAGCATTTCAACCACGAAACCAAGTGTCACCAGTAATAATCCAGGTGTGTTTTATTTTAGCGGCCAACAGGGGGAGCAAAGGAGCAGGTAACCTTCCCGGGAGCGTGGTTCGAGTCTACGGTGACGACAGCAGTGACAAAATCACAGCGGGGACATTTGTCCCCTACTGCTCCATGTCTCACGCTCAGCTCTGTTTCCATGGACACCGGGATGCTGTCAAGTTCTTCACTGCTGTTCCAGGTAAATGCGCACCTGCCGTCAGGCGGCAGTGCATGTCCTACCTTTACTTCGAGGGTTAAGGGTCTCGCCAGGCCACACACACAAGGTCAGTGACCAGATCTAAAAAGATCTTTACTCGCCCTGCAAAGTGATGACTATCAGCAACCCGTAATGCAACGCTGCTACAGCTGCACCCTCTGAGAAACAGAATTCAATATTGATGTTTTCAGAAGAAATGAAACGTTCAGGCAGGGCCGGTGAACGTCTCTCAGCTTGCTGTGTCCTGTTGGGCTGATCCACTCGGGCTCACCTGTTGACACCAGCTGGATGTGCCTGGTTCCATTTACAAGTTGTGTCTCTGTGCTTTCAGGCCACACGGTTCCATCTGCGTCCCTCATCGGAGGAGAGGCGGGGGGGGACAAGGCCACAGATGGGCCCTCCCAGGAGGGAAGCAAGTCTGTGCTGGTGATGAGCGGAGGAGAAGGCTACATCGACTTCAGGATGGGTGAGTGCTGCAGGGAACGCTTCCAGATCAACCTGTGTGAGGGCTTCAGGAGCTGGAGGGGGGTCATGATGTCTTCCTGTCTCCAGGTGACGAGGAAGGTGAGGCGGGGGAGGGGGAGGACCCTCCCTTGAAACTACAGCCCCCCCTGGCTAAAGCTGAGCGCAGCCACCTCATAGTCTGGCAGGTCATGGCCAGCGAGGACTGAAAGTTGTGTTTCGCCTTTCTGTCAAACCTGCCGCCGTACGAGCTGGATGAGAACGAGGACCCCCCCCCCCTCCCCCGGTGACGCAAGTTCAATCAGCACTCAAGTTTTCTGTCTCAAAGCTGAACAATGAGAGTGAACCAAGCTGAGCGTGGGGCCGGAGGAGGGGGGGGGGGGGGGGGGTCAGTGCTGACACTCACCTGCACGATTGTTCTTTTGTTTTCCACGTTTGTTGTCAAGCTTTCAGTTATGATGCCTCGTCTTTTTATGTCAGCTGAGTTCAACTCTTCACTTTTCTTTTTTTTTAATTCCCTCAGCAAGTACAGCTAGTGATGGTTCCCCCCCAGTCCAGATGCTGTTTCCAGCTGCTGGACTCTGATTGGTTTAAAGCCATATGACCTGTGTCTTACCCACGTTCACTTAAATGATGCAACATTTGGGCAATAATGTAGACGAGCTGAGCTGAAGGGACTTGTGACGACACGTCCTCTCGTTTAGAATTCCTGTTCATCTTTTGACAACTTGGATTGAGATGATATGCAAGACGAGAAGAGTCGGGGATCAGCAGATCTCAGATCCACACGAGAGCCCCCGACGTGTCCCGAGCAGCTCCTGGTGGTGCCTCTCCTGGATTAGGACATTAAAAGCTGAACTTTTTCTGAAAGATACCCGTGAGAACTATTTGACAGCACTTGCTTCAGTGTTGAAAGAACTTCCAGAATCATGAAGAACTCCTTTTGACACGCAGAAATAATTCTTGGGAACGAAAAGGGTGTTTAATCTGTGCTCAAATGACTACGTGAGCAGGAAATGACCTGTTGAGTCTGTGTCACCTGCACCGAAATACCAGAAGTGTGATCAGCGATAATCAGTAGATGATTTTCCAATATTTGATTTTTCTATTAAAAGTAATCGAGCTCGCGTGCTAAGGTCACCGGTGGGTTTAGATCTGTTTTAACTAAAAATGTTATGATTTACTGCTACATTTTTCACGATTGTAAACAGAAAATGGCGACGCTTCCGATGCTTGTTCAGTTTTTACATTTTATGCAACGTTTGAGAGAAAAACGGTAAGAAAAATAATTTTCAAATTCAGTGAATTGATGCTAATTCAAGAGAGACAAACCTGGGGCTGTAAATCGGTGACCTCTGACCTTTCTGTTGGCGACCTGCGACTCTTTTCTGTTACACTTGATTTGGTTGCAACACTGAATGAGCTCAGTGTCAGAGGAGGGAGCGGCTCGGCCTCGGGCTCCCAGGATCGACCGCTGCCTTAGGCGTCACGCTTCGAACCTTCAGGCTTCTATAGTGTGACAAAGTATTTATTTTTCCTTGAAAGAATGTCACGTTTGCTACCAAAGGATAAAGAATGAAAGGGTGAATAAACGTCTCATCTGGCACCGTGGAGGAAACCTGTTTTTCTAAGAGAACTCCTGGCGTGTAAATAAGATCTATTTTTCAACTTTCATATTTGGAAATTGATGCTCAGTGTTTTCCAAATGTGAGACCCTTGACTGAGAGGCTCAAACAAGCAGCGGGCGACGGGGCTGCTCTCAGCAACATCCCCACATGATGATGATGATGTTTTAAACTCTATTTTTATGAACTTTTTTTTTTTTTTTTTTGGAATGTGGTTTGTACGTTAGAGTTGCGTAGCGTGTACGTTGTGTCTGATGGCAGCCAAACTGCGTCAGGAGATGTGTACCAGGAGAGCTACTGTGTGTTTCTGGCCTCTGTACCAGTGAACTGAACTGGTGCCCTCTTTGTTTTGTCCTTTGTATGGAAAGTTATCAGATTTTGTGTGTGTGTGTGTGTGTGTGTGTGTGTGTGTGTGTGTGTTTTCTCTCCAAGTGTGGAGAAAGAAATGTTACTGCAGTTTAGCCGTTTCAGTATTTATTTCAATAATTGAGCCTTTGCAGTTCAGAATGTATCTTTGTACATTGAATATGAATCTATATATATCAGATGAATATGGATGGACCGTGACAGTGGCTTGGCCTGATTGTTCTGGGACACATGAAATGATGTGTTTGTGTTGGAGGGGTGACTTTCCTCAGCTATGCACTTTGTCTCTGGAGGGGCGGCAGAGAGCGACGCCTGTTTAGGAGGGTTTTCATCTCTAAAACAGGAAGTCCAGCTGTTCAGTGAGTGGACAACATCGTCCCACCCGAGCACCATCCAGGACGTTTTCTCTGGGAGTCTCGCTCTCCCCCACAGGTGTGTGTGTGCGTGCGTGTGTGTGTGCGCGCATGTGTCATGGCTCTCATCTGCATAATGCTTGTTCCGAGCTGCACACACACACCATCTGTACTTCCGACAACGTCTCTAGCCTTACTTCTTTTTAACAATCAATTAAAACAAACTTTGTGGTCAAAGTGTGTGAGCTTCTGTTTTTGTCTTCGCAGCGATCCTCAAGCCAACATGGACGCCACCGCGGTCCTGGTGGTGCGTGCCACTTCACATTCAACTGTACTGACTTTTGAAGGACACCTTTTGTTGTGTGGGTGAACAATGGAACTAAGAACAAAAGAGAGAGCTGGTTCAGAATTAAGAATGAACACCAAAAATAATAGAAGTTCTAAGAACACACACTGAAGGAGAACACTGGGTTAGAACAAAGAACGTACGCAAAGGAGAACCTAAAGAGCTGAGGTTTCTTATGGCACATTCGATGAAATGTGACGAAACTTGGCTGCAGTGCTGCTTGTGCTTCAACTCAGATTTCTGTCACTTTCTGTTTTTCAAAAATCACCTATCTCTTCTCAAGCCTTTGCACCGGCGCGACTAAAGTGAAAGCCGAGATCGTCTTGATTCTGGTCAAAGTGTTTCCAAGCAGATCAGTCAGGGGTCAGACGGTGAGTGTGCAGTGTTGGTTCCCTTCCAGCGGTAATAAGTACCTGCTGCACAGGGAAACGGGATGGATTCACAGTCTAGACTCGATAACTTCCCTGAAACGCATGAGTGATGTGAGATGTTTGGTTTCCTCCTGGACTAGGATTTTGGCAGTTTTGTTTTAAGGTAAAGCAGAAAAAAAATACACCACTTTGGCGAATGTGATGTCATCACCGAAGCTTTCAAAGCCCACGTCTCTCTCACGGAACAGTCAGTCAGTCGCCAGCTCTGGGGACACGAGATAGGCTGCTTGAAGCCCACGTCTAGCAAATGTTTGAGATCAGGCCATGAAGGGCCCGTCAGATTTGAGTTTCTACTCTGGCACAATTCACGTACATGGTGGTGGACATTGTGCTATGCTAAATGTATTTGGCAGCAGGGTTTTTGAACTTGTCAGACGCGACTTCTAGCAGTGATGCTTTCACTTGATGGAGCGGCAGCTTGCTCACGCAGCCCTGGGTGTCTCTTCAACAGTTCCCCAAGTTTAACAAATCATTAGCCTCACAGCGTGATTGCCTAAGTCCTGTTTTGGTCAAAGTGGGATATCTGCCTAACTCGACTGTCCTAAGGCTGCTGAGTCACTGTGCCTTGCTGGCTTAGTTTGGCCAACATGCGACAGGCGGTTATGCTATGAGGCTAACGATAATACGAGATCCATAAAGAGAAACCAGAGTGCAAGTACATTTGGTCAGTGAGTGCCCTCTAATGGTGTATTGCAGTATTTCTTGCCAATCAACACACTTTGATGTAATTAGTATTTGGAACTTGAGTTTCCAGCTCTGGAATGAAAGGTTGAGGGATCAAGAAACAACGACGACGCGTATTTGATTTCTCATTACGTTTGAAGTTCTAGGTGTGATGTCATCGCCTCAGTCTCAGAGACAGTGCGAGAATGATTGATTGTAATTCAAGAAATAAAAAAATAAAAAAAATCCTAAAAACAGGTGGCCGTGGCTGAATCAAGACCTGAACTGCGCCGTGTACCACAACAAAATGAGCCAAGGAGCAAATGACCACACAGTGGTTTTTCACGCGTTTTTCATTAAATGACAGTCACATTGAGAATGAATCTTTTACAAAGGGGACCAAGCCAAGACGGGGACAAAAAAAACAAGCAATCTCAATCGCAGCATGCATCAAATACGTGCCAGAAAACAGTGGATAGTCAAGGCACAACTTAGAGGTGTGGACAACAAAGGATTTAATCATGAAAATGTTTTTAATCAAAAACATATTTGAAGGAAAAATATTACAACAGTTAAGATCCTGGATGTGGCTCCCTGGCGGCCAGTCAGGAGGAATAGCAGGTGATGGTCCGAGCTCGACGCGCTGGCTCCCTGCTGGCCTCACATCTCCTCCAGCAGCTCCTGGAGGGTGAAGTATGCCCAGACTTCTAGAGGTTGCGTTTCTTCTGCTGGGCCTGAAGCAGAGCTGCCTCCCTCTCCTGCAGGAACAGGTCTGACGTATCCTCACCGGTAATCTCCTTGATTTGCACCAGGAAGTCTCTCAGGTGCTCCTCCAAGGCAGGAATGTTCTGGTTCAGACTGAACAATCCTGTCACAAACACTTGCAGCTGGACGTCTAGGAGATGCGGGAAGACCGTCTTCAGCAGGCTGGCGATGTAAACCTGGACATGCACCAGGTTGTTGTCTGGGATGGTGGCACTCAGGGTCACGTTCACCTTCCCCCTCTCTACCTGGGCCAGCATGTAGGCCAGGATGGTGGCGTGCATCGTCAGACCTGCGGTGTGCGATGTGTCCGTGACCACGGCGAGGATGTGCTGCAGGACCTCGAAAAAGTAGCTCTGATAGAAAATGTGGCTAACTACTTCCTCTGCTGCCACTTTCTGGAGGAGAGTGTAGAGGATTTGCAGACCTCTGTCTTCAATGGTCCTCTCTGTATGCCTGAAGGCCCAGATGATGGCGTGCAGGACCTGCTTGAAGTGTTCAGGGCTGAAGTACAGGAAAGCCGGGAAACACTGGGACACTGCTGCGTGGAGGAGGCTGAACACATGGACCCGGTGTTCCGGGAACTCCTCAAAGTTCTTGCCAATCATGTCCAATGTGCAGTAGAAGACGGCGTCAAAGATCCTGTTGATGTTGTTGGTCATGTGGACTCCCAGCTTGTTCACAATGACCTCCATGGTTCTGAGGACCTCAGGCTCTCGAGCAGCTGGGACGTTCTGCTTGTAGTCCAGCAGTACTGCGTCCAGAAGGGAGGGCATAATGTTCTCTGCTGCCATGTGAGGGTCCTGAGAGCAGCTGACCCAGCCTGAGATGAGCTGCAGAATGTCCCTCTTTACCGTGATCATACTGCGGATCAGAGGGTGCTTGGCCACCATCTCCCCATGGTTCTGGAAAGCCGAGGAGACGGTTTGACTCAGGCCCTTGTAGATGTTGAGCATGTTGAGGTACATCCGTCCCAGCTGGACCACAAACGGATGCCCGACAGCTCTGCAGGCACTGATATTGATCCTGAGGATGCTGCTCAGCTGACGCAGCGTCTCCTCCTCCGTCAGGATGTTCGTGTTCTTGGTGGCCTGCAGGATGATCCTGTCCCAGGCCTGGTTTGGCAGGACCAGGTACCGCTCCATCAGACGCACCTGTACTTCCTGGTCCTTCTGAGCCCTGATCATAAATCCAACAGCCTCAAAAAATGTGTAGACATGCTGTGGCTGCAGGTGACAGATGACGGTGCTGATGGTGTTGAGGATCTCATTGATGAAGGGGGCCTCCTCGCCCACCTGGACACGAACAAAATGGCCTGGACACTCCTTTGCTATTTTGAAAAATGTGTCACAGGCCATGTCCTGCACCCCATCGTGGGTCAGATGCATGAACTCCACCAGTTTAATGATGACAGCCTTAAGGAAGTTCCAGTGGTCCTTCATGAACTTGACGTACTGGCCCACAATGTACATGACATTGGAGGCGACGTTGAGCTGGTCCTTCCCGCTCTTCTGCTCATACAAGTTCAGGAGGCCACTGACGACTGTGTGCAGGACCCTGGTCTCGTCATCTTTCTTCATGACCCCGCTGATGGAGCCGATGGCCCAGCAGAGAACATTAAGGTTTCTCTGAGACCACTCGGCACCGTTCACCTGGTTGACGAGTCGGTGAATCATGACCTGTGCAGTGTCTGCACTGTCGAGTTGGGCCAGATTCACCAGCGTGTCCCTCATGGTCTTGTAGATGGTGGTGGCATCCGTTCCGTGCATTTGCTCCCTGACCACCTGACCGTGGTCATTTTCCACCACCAGCACATCTTCTGGTTTGGCCATGCAGCTCACCATCAGCACGCGTACCTGTGAGAGGACATCCTGGTAGAGCTTCTTACGCTCCTGTCTGCATGGCCGCTTCAGAGCGCTGGAGTTGGAGAAACGGTTTTCTTTGTATAACTCCAGAGCTACAAGATGGCTCCAGTAGTCCAGACAGATCTTGAAGATCTCTGTCTCCTCCACCGCTGACAGAAGCAGCATGTAGCTGTGGGCCTCCCTGAACATCTCGCCCAGGTTTGGCCTCTTCTCCAGCAGCTGACCGTGTCGTTTCAGGAAGGCGCTGAGAAAGAGGCAGAGATTATGGATGAAACTCTGCTCATCATCCTTGGCTTTGGCGTAGGCCACTTGAATGTTGGTGTTCAGGGGCAGAATCTTCTTAAGCTGGTCCACCGTGAGCTTAAAAAGGAGGATAAACTGCTCCTCATACTTAGAGGCGCTCACTCCAGCAATCTCTGTCAAACATTTCAGTGCCACGTTTCGTAACATGGCAACATTGATGAACTCAACCAGGTTGCTGATGAGGTTGGAGTGAAAGATGGCGTGCAGTATCGCGTGCTGACGGCCCAGGTTCCAGGAAAGGAGACGGAGGAGGGTCTCCAGCGTTGAGCACACCAGGGGGGCATTCTGTGTGTTGCTGAGGACAAACAGGCACAGCTGGAGTATCTGAGGGAACTCAGCACTCAGACTGTCCTTCAGGTGCTTGGCCTTCTCTTGGGTCATCTGACCAGCAGAGAAGTCAAACACCTCCTCGCTCAGTAGCTTGAGGATTGTCATGTTGTTCTGACATAGACTTTCGCTGGTCCGACTTGCGCCCACAATGTCAGTGATGAAGGTGGGCCAGTGTTTGGGCCACTCCTGCTTCAGCACCTGCACCAGGATGAGGTTGAGCTTGGAGAGGAACACCCCCTCTCTCTTCATCCTAGCTGGATCGCAGGACGTCTTAATGACCAAGCACGCAATAAACTTCTTGATGATCTCACACTGGTTCCTGTCCAGACTCTTCCAGCGGCTGGTGATGAACTTCTCCAGAATCTGGAGTGCATAGTACTTGGTCTCCAAGTACTTTGAGCGCTCCAGGATGACGTTGACCTGGGTCCAGGCATGTGGGTGGTCCACCAGGTTTGTTAACACTTCCTGGGCTACTTGTTGCAGGACTCCGGTGTGATGGTACATGGCATCGATGACGTTGTCCAGCAGGTTGATGTCAAAGTGCTGACTGAAGTCCAGCAGCTTTGTGAAGGGGTGCTGCTCCAGTGTTGCCATTGTGCTGCTTTTGAGGGTCTAGCAGTTAGCAGTTAGCACCAAACTGTGTTGATGTGTGGAACAGTTGTTGTTGAGACGGCGTAACTAGTGAACCCCGCGTGCTCCATTATATCCTGCTGACATGACAGGTGACTGTGATGTGTCACTTCAAGATGACTGAGATCACAGTGTGAGATGACTGAGATCACAGTGTAAGGTGACTGAGATCACAGTGTGAGATGACTGAGATCACAGTGTAAGATGACTGAGATCACAGAAAAAAATCCGAACAATCTCACACTGAGTTGTGACTTTGATCTTACAAGTTGTTGCTTTGATCTCTGACTGTGTAGCACCGTATGAATGTATTCTGAATGGAGTCTACAATTCACGTACGTCATGGAGTACATTTAGTATAACCAAGTTTTACTACTCCTCTTATTACTTATGTCAGCTATGTAATGATGGATCCTTACACTCTCCCAGTAGACTCAGACAGGGACTGGATTCCAAGCTCCAGTAATCATAATAATGATGGGCTCTTTTCTGCTGAATGGTCATTATTTATGCTTATTTAAGAATATTTCCTTTGTCTATTTTGTTTCGTTTTCTTTCTTTTTTTTTTAAAGCTTTATTTGAATTTCGGTTACTTTATAAACAGACGGATCATATTAATGAGCATTCACAGGTAAATCAGCCGGACTCTCGCCAGAGGCTGTTTTCCGTCTCTGGTCCTTGGCAGGTGGATGTTACCAACACACACTTGTTCAGGAAATATCACAAAACAATTAACATGGAAAGTAACCCTTGGTAGTGGCATACACTGGAATGCAGCACTAGAGTGTTGTATTACTACTGCCATTGCACATTAGCTAATATAACATCCAGGTGGTTATCATAGCACACATAGATGTGCACATGTATCCAGGCACGGTTGTGATTTGCGTCACTGATCTGCTTAGTTTTACTCAACAATTAAAGGAAAAATTTGAAAACAAATCTTTGTGTGGTACCAGTGTGAGACCCAAACTGCCAGCTGGTGGTTTTACTAAACCCTCCACTCACCTTCGCGGGCCTCCAGGTCGTCTTCCCCCCACTAGGTGGCATAGTGGGACAACGCAGCGCTGATGTTCTCCCAGTGACTTTACTAGAAGGACAGGACAGGAACACCCCTCCCCTGCCTGTGATTGGTCCGCTGCCGTTCTATTCAAGGCCCTGCTTTCAAGTCTTTGAGGGAGGCTGACCTGCTGCTCAGCAGGCTGAGAGACTCACAGAGAGGCTTTAATCTCTGTCCAGGCTCTTAGGAGAAGGCCTGGCTGTCACGGATCACACAAATGATCTGTTTACTTGTCCTCGCCGTGGGTAGAGACCGCCCAGCAGCATGGCGACTGGTAACTCCATCACTCATAACTTGGTATGTGGTGGAGTTCTGTCTAGAATGTTCGATTTTCATTTCTCTCAAAGGATGAAGCTGCATGTCCCCCCAGCTGCAGCTCAGTCGAATCAGTAGACGGGTTTTCCTGCGATAATGTCGTCAAGGAGATTCTCCTCTTTCGTCAGCTCTGTTTTTAATTTGAGAGAGGACGTTTCTATCCAGAAAACCATAAATATAAAAGAAATGGATAGAACGGCATTCTTTCTAATGGCCAGCAGATGGCGACGCCACTGCTAGTAAACAGTTCATTAGGTGGCTAAGACAGCGGATAAGATAGAGTAGCAGGAGCCGGGGTGTTTGAGTCCCATTTGCTGCCTTGGGTTTCACATCATTACCATCACTGATGCTGCTCTCCCACCCGTACCCTGATACTTCACCCAAAAGGTGTGCTGCGCCTTTCAACTTCTCACAAACAGGTGTTTTAGGCTGAGGCAGACATTTTTTTTTCACTCCTGCATCATTTAATGACTTCTGAATGTAGAAAGAGCCAGCCATGTATATTTAGCTTGATGCTAATGGAGACTGATGGCTAACAACAGCAAAACCGCCCCAAAAATGTCTTATTATCAACTCCATCCAGGACAACGCAGCTGAGAACAACTATCCCATCTCCAGTTCTGAGCGATATCAGGAGCGAGTGCCAAGCTGCAGTCGGAGCAGCTGGATAAAGAAGATGCAGACGACACTTGAGAATTTATGCATGGCTGTTGTTAGCCATCCGATGCTGTTAGCATCAAGCTAAATAGACGTGGCTGTCTCTTTCTGCATCCTGGAATCACAAAGATGTGATGCAGGAGGGGAAAATGAGCTCAAGACTTCTGCTTGTGAGCGCTTGAAAGGCAAAGTTCACCTCTTGGGTGAAGTACCACTTAAACCAAGTACCTTTGGTGCCTGAAGCTAATCAGACGTGAACTGTCGAGACACTTTAAAACAGCCTCATTTTCGAACAGTGAGTTTCTTTTTAGGAAACATGTTGTGAAGTACATTAAAAAAACGACCTTAAGTGACTTTCTGTTTCCTTGTTTTCATGGCACTGGCATGTCATCACCCCCCCCCCCCCGTTAAAAGTCTGACAATACTCTGCCTTTTTGTGTCACATTAAAAAAAAAGGAACATGCAGTACTGAAGACATGATGCTACAACATTTACAAGTGGAAAATACTGCGTAGAGTGAGGAGTATTTAAGTGTGCGTCCTCTCCTGGAACCCAGTCGTCTCGGGTGTGAGGTCACTCGCCGCTCTGAGGTGAACTCGAGGTCCGCTGAGTTCTGCAGTGATAAAGTTGAGTCTCATGCCGGCTCTTTTTCTGTCTCTGAACGCCCAGCGTGAAACAGCACATCCACCGGCTTCCCAGATGTCTCCTTTCCGTTTAGTTCTTGTTTGTTTGCTCTGGTAAACGGGGCTTTACTGTACTACCACCCAACACCCATCAGAGTATTCATGGCTTTCCATCCGGGACCCGGCTGACCACAGTTCCAGGGATTTTACCACCAATGAGGATGTGTTGTCATAAGTACCGATATAGTAGAATCATACCAACGACAACCTTTGATACTCTTTGTCACAGTGGGAGAGAATCTGGATCCTAAACTAGTGAGAGGAGAGTTTAAGCTAGCAGGAGCTTTTACAGTGTGAACTGCAGTTATGTAAGGGATCCAGATGGAGGCTCCAGGGCTGGGGGGACTCTTGTTGTGGTAATTCCAGCCTAGAATGCTCCGGGTCAGCTGACCTTCCAATAACCCACACAGCCAATGCTCGTTTACAATATTACAGTAACACTGAGTCCCTCCGAGGTACAGTCCTGCAAAGATGCTGTGAAATGGTGTGTGTGTGTGTGTGTGTGTGTGTGTGTGTGTGTGTGTGTGTGTGTGAGAGAGAGAGAGAAAAAGAGAGAGAGAAAAAGAGAGAGAGGTCTTGTGTATGACACGGAAGGTCACACGCTGGTGTAATGAGCTAGATGCTGACTTTGCTGAATGTGCAGGAGGTACAAGTTGCTCCGCTGACTTCAGATATTCATTCTCCCCTAGACGCATTTGCTGTTGTGCATCTATTAGTTGAGTAATACACACACACACACACACAAACACACACACACACACACACACACACTGAAGAAAAGAAAAATATCACACGTTGGAGAGTGTGTGTTTACGCAGCCTGTCATCTGTGCTGTGTGTCACAGCCCTCATCTGCTCTGTCATCTCAGCTGGCCTGACACAGTCCTCGCTGGTGCAGGATAAACACTCTCTCTCCCTTGCTCTCTCTCTCTCTCTCTCTCTCTCTCCCTTGCTCTCTCTCTCTCTCTCTCTCTCTCTCTCTCTCACACACATACACACGTTGTGATTCTGTCCCTTTAGCAGGCACTACATTGACTTACACTTGTCAAACCCTAACCCTGATCTGACCCTAGTCCTCAGTCAGAGTCTTTACCCTCATTGTTAAGGACTGACATTATGGGGACTTGCAGCTTGTCCCCATAAGGAGTGCAAGTCCCAAACATGTTAGTGTGCAAACAGATTTATGTTCCCACACACACACACATATACATCCCTCCTCTTCCACTTCCCTTACTCTTTCCCCTCTTTTTTGCATTCCATATCTTCTTGAAGAAAGATTTGTGTGTGTGTGTGTGTGTGTGTGTGTGTGTGTGTGTGTGTGGATAAGAATCAGCGTGCAGGAACATGGAGCCCACTTTTCAAAACTGCTTATGAATCCTCTCTCACTGATTTGGTGAGCTCATTCCCCCTCCAGCGGCCCGCGGCAAAGACAAGCCGGATCGTCCCTGTGTTTGGTTTTTTTCAGATCTGCGGCGCTCCTCCTTCCTGTCACGGTCTTCTTACAGGGTTTCGCTGGATTTAGATTTCAACTTAATTCTCGAGATTTTTTTTTTTCCCTTTAGGCGATCTCACGGCCACTTATACACCAAACTGGACCAATCAGTTTCAGAGCAGCATGACGGAGCTAATTTTAGCCCTTCCTTTCAATATTAATGGAGGCAGTCCTACATTCGTACACCATAATAAAAATGTTTTAATGTATTCTAATAAAGTTGAACAGGAGCGGCCTCATAGAAAATACAGTGTCTGTTTTTTCCCAACTTTATTCACTAAATCAAAGTGAATAATCTTAACGAGGCACGAGGGATACGTAGAAATAAGGAACTAACAAGTAATGAGAGATTCAATAGGTTACACAAGGATCTAGTTTTTATAACTTCCCTGTGGATGCAGAAACATAAGGCGCTTTCTCCCCGGCCCCAAGCCGCTAATTCACCCGTCTTTTTTTCGGCTCAGAGGTTTCAGTGTGCAGGAAATAGGGGGTCAACTTTGACCCGGCAATATCCCTCCTCCGAGGGTTCACTCGTGGCTGCCTCCACCGCTGTGTGAATCCCAGCCGTCGATGTGCCGGCTTGGCGTGAGGTCGGCAGAGGTGTCGCTGATGATGCAAACTAGTAAACTCAATGCTTGCATCAAACACCTCGGTCAACACCGACGCTGCTGGCAGCCGGAGCGGCGAACTGCTGTTTTGAAACTCACAGACTGTCAGGAGGCTAAATATTCTCCTGACATATTTGTGGTACGGCCCTGTTCACGCACGACTTGGTGCTGCACGTCACAAGCTTACGCCCATACAAGTGGCGGCTTTTTTGGAAAGAGGAAAATTACGCCTCCATTTCACACAGACGAGACGGCAAATTCCCGCAAATTTGGGGCATTCTGTGTCTAAAAAGGGCTGTAAAGTGTCCATATATTAAAAATGAGAAGAGACGTTTGAAATCTGACGGCTGTGTGGGAAATGTGGCTGATAAACCAAAGGACAAATCCCAGATGTTTACTGCTTCAGTCTCAGCGATGCACAGTTGAACAGGGAGCAGCTACACCCCCCTGAGCTGCCCTGGCTGAAGCCTTCGGCTGCTGAGCGCACACAGAACTTTTCAATAAACGGGTTTTGTTGTTGATGCCCTGCAGCCACAAAGTGGTTCAACTGACACACACCAAACACACACCCATACACACCGGCAACATCGATTTCCACATAACGGAGTGTAAAACTAACCCAAGCCTTTCTAAACGTACGCTGGCTGCTCCCTGAGGGTGCTTCATTCATCGTTACATGCACATAAAATAAAAACAGTGACACTTTAATATGACAGCAACCAAATGAGGGATGGCAGGCAAAGAAAAGAGAGGAAAGTAAAGGAACATCTTAGGGATGAATGAGACCGTCTGAATCAGTGCTTAACTTCATTATACAGATGAGCCAATTATTCCATGTAATCCAATAATTACAGATTATTAATTATAGACCTTAGAATTTCACCTGTGTAACTGATGGAAGATACTGGATCGTCAGGAAACAGGAAGTACTGAGGGTTCATCCGCGGTTTCTTAATCCAGCCGTGCAGTAACCCACAAACATGTTGAGCTAAAAACCAACAGCTCCAGTCGGCGCCGCCGCGAATGATGTGGATGACACCAGATGATGTCGGACCGTTCGGCTGTTGTTAGCTATCGGCTGCTATCGGCCGGCTCTCTCTGCATTCTCAAGTATCAAAGAAGTGATGCAGGAGGGGGCGACATCTTTTGTGGGAACTGAAATGCAAAATAAACTTTGAGCAGAGATATCAGAAAAAAATAACCAGAGAAAACCAGTCTGAGATTCAAAGGGCCTCTCAAAGAATTCAGGACTTGGCGGGCCTCTTGTCAGGGTTGCAGTTCCAGGCTGACACGTACCCATCGACTCAGCTAGCAAGATACAGATGCCGGCCTATGAGGGGGGTGTTCACTGGTGGGGTTTTATGACTTAGTGTCAAAGGTTTTGTTGACATGTTTGTCTTTAATACCAAAGAATTTACAAGAACAATTCGATTCAGTTATTTCATTCAACAAAGTTTGTTGACACGTCTGTCCTGTCCTCAGCTCTAACACTGTAATCCCTGACTGGGACCAGTATTTGGAGCGTCCCCCCTGCTGTCTGCAGGGATGGGATGTCAGGTCTGTTGGGGTCCAGTGAAGGGGGTCTGGCTGAAGAGGGCCTTGGGTCTGCTGCTCGCCTTCCTGAAGGTTTAACAGATTGTGTCAAGCTGTTCTTGCGCTGTTGGATCTCACACACACACTTACACACACTTACACACACACACACACACACACACAGGTGCGCAAATACACACACACACACAAAACTGTCAGCTTCACACTCTTCTTGAGTCGTCATCGCTAGTGAGGTCAAATGTGATCTAATGACGCGCCGCTGTTACATCTGCCTGGGTCCCTTTGATCAGCAACAATGAGCCCCTCCCACTCTCGTAGCTTCCATTTCAGCCGCATTAAAGCGTGAATATCATCCTATTGAGTCTCATCCTTGGGGACAATTTTTAGCTGTAAGTTATGTAACACACACATTCAGAGGGCGAGCACAATCATGCTTCTCTTTTTCTCTAAAAATTCGAAGCATCAGATCACATGTGGGACTGGATGTCCTCACAAGGACTCAAAGCCTTCGAGGTGAGGCGAGACCTCGGGCGGACACAGAGTCACTAACGTATGCGGGGGCAAACATCACCACGGCGAGCTGCTCTCTGATCCGATCTGCAGTGCTGAACGCTCTGAACTGGCTGGTCAGAGCAGAGCAGCGATGCCCCCCCCCCCCCCCCCCCCCACGCCACCAGACACCTGTCTGTGAAGCAGTGAAGGTTCAGGGTCAAACATGAAAACCGCCCTCCACCCAACTTTGTTTTGTCTTCGGTGGCGTCAACGAGGAGAGTGTGTGTTCCTTCTCAGACGGAGGCATGGCTGCAGCCTGGAGGGAGCACTGCTGTGCTGGATGGCGGGCGGGCGGGGACAGGCTCCCTCTTCAGTTCAGCCCGGCAGCAGCACCAGAATCTGGAGACACACTCCTCCCAGCCAAATAATGGCGTGTGTGTATGTGTCTGTGTGTGTGTGTGTGTGTGTGTGTGTGTGTGTGTGTCCTCTGCCGTCATGTCTGGCCTCCTACCCTCCACCCTTCTGCTCTCTGCTTCACTCTCTGTGCCTTTGTTGAGTCCAGTAATTCAAACAGATGTTTGATCAGCTGGTCAGAGGAGATCTGAATCAGAGTCAGAAAAGTAACCAGTCAGTTTCCTGAATTCTTGGAGACGTTTCTTAACTTCTGAGCTTTTCCAAAATCAAAAGCGCTTGGGTGAAGCTGAGGGAGGTGAAGGCCTGGATTAGAA
Organism: Aulostomus chinensis; assembly: GCF_037954235.1. Taxonomy (NCBI): domain Eukaryota; kingdom Metazoa; phylum Chordata; class Actinopteri; order Syngnathiformes; family Aulostomidae; genus Aulostomus; species Aulostomus chinensis. The sequence goes on from NC_141342.1 coordinate 4,637,266, forward strand.
TGTGTTTGCTCTGAGATGCGCAGTGTTTGTCCATCTCCCATCCTTCTATTAAAAGAGGACCAGTCACGTTCATTTCCAGCTCCCTGTATTTACTCTGAGACCTCACTGGAGTCGTTTTACATGATTCACATTTCAAAAAAACAAACCTTGATCCTATACGGCCCCTCTCTGCAGCCCAGGTCGTCTTCTGTATGAAAGAAGCTCCTGTCTCTTTAAGATTCACCCCTTTCTTCTGATTGGCCAACTTCCAGAAGTCTGCCAAGGGGCGGCCCCAGATGCTTGGAAAAGTCGGTCAAAATACAAGTGGGCTGTTGGGTCTTCGAGCCCTGAGCCTTATCATGTGGGTTCCTTTGGTTCAGTGTATTGAATCATGGTGAGGGGGAGGATTCATGCTCCTGGTCAAGTTCATGCTCCTCCAACTTCAAAATGGCTTCCTGAAGTGAATTTGCTGGGCATTTCGTCCGCTGAGGTTCCAGCAGATTCTTTATGTTGAGAGCCAGAAACCTCACCAAGAAGTCAGCAGATGAAATGTGACCACAAAATATTCAATTTGGTGCAAGAAGGCAGTGGACATCTCAACAGTTCAGGAACTCCTTATCCCATAAGGCACTGCAAGTGATATTTCTGTCCCAGCATTGTCATGGGATGCATGACCAGTCACCGTAAATGTCAGTGAAAACTCTAAAACAGGGCTGGTAAACACGTGAAGCTTCCACAGGAGCAGAGAGCGTCAGCCGCGACCTGCTCGCTCCCGGGGAGGCGGCCTCAGATTATGACTTCATGATTGATATTCAGCTCCTGCACTGACTGACGATATTACTGGGATTGCCACTTACAGAACCACTGAGGTTGCCTTTTCCCTCTTTTAGAACATCTGTGTGATACCTGCTCTGTCTGGAGCAGATGACCATATAAGGACATCCGTGACAAGCTTACGTCAGCTTGACTCTAAGTGTTAAACCCATCGGGCTCTGGCTGAAGCCTGTGCGTTCATCTCATTGTCTGAAACTCTGATATCTCTTATAAACGTCACAAACACGTATTCCTGCGCGCTGCAAGTACAAAGTGAGTCCTGTTGGATCAGGAAAGCAGCACGTTTCCCTCCTCAGTTTCCGACTGTGCTGGTAAACAGTTTACAGTCTCAAAGTCAATGCATTTTAAGCATACAATGTGCAGCCTTTTCAATAAAACTTCAGCGTATGTCATCAAGAATGTGTCGTTGATGAGCCCAATCCCCCGTGCATGTTTGCTGCACGGCAAGGAAATGGAAATTCACTGTAAAACCTCAGCGTTTCTTCTTTGAGCCGACTAGCAGCAGATGCAGGATCTGCTTGAGTAGAGAAACGAGGCTCAGCAACGTGAATTCAGCAAACGGCTAAACTCAGACTTTAAATACCAAGCTTGGCCATGTTACACAGATCTGCCCCCAAATTTAAAGCAGCGCTGCACCCAGGAAGTCACATTTTCTCACAAAAAGGTGTCTTGAGCTCGTGAAGATGTTTTTTTTCTGTCCTGCATTACCTTTTTGTGATGTCAGGATGCAGAAAGAGCCAGCAACATAGGATTAGCTGGAGGCTAATAGAGAGTGGCGGCTAATTACAGCAGAACTAACTATAAGGCCCTTTTCACATAGTGGAGTGACACGTTCAGTGTGTTGCAGAGCGCAAGAGTGGAACTGGGCTGCACGCCGCCGGGTGCAGCACAGCCAGACTCAACTTGGCTGCGGCACTCGGTCGACACCTTGATGCTGTCCGTGTCTCAGTTTCCGGGACTTCATAACGAGAGAAACAAGAATGAGACAAAACTCTCCCAAACCCCGTTGTTCCCTGAGGGTTCCGCGCCGGCGCCCTGGCGTCCTCTTTGCTGCTGCTGCTCGTCTCCTCCACTGAGGAACTGGTGCCAGGCCTGCCCTCTGTTCACAACGAGGGTACTTGGTCATCCGCGATATGGCAAGCCAGTCGAGCAGATGGGAAAACTACTTGCCGACGTCCGTTTCAGTCACATAGCGACTGGCGCCAGGATGGGCGTGGGTTGCAACGCTGCGCTGTGGTCTGTACGCTCCCCTGCACTGGCGGAATAGATGGAAAACACAGCGTTCTATATAAAAAGGGCCTAACAATTCTGGTTCTGTGCTCGTTCCTGGTGGCGCCAAAATGGAAAAACCGGTTTGCTTTTCGCTGAAACCTGTTTGTGGATTCCTGAGCTGCAGCTGGATGACAAAGACGTGGGTCGATGACCTGGGGAGTTAGCAACCAAAACATTCGGAGGCGTCGGTCAGCATTAGCTCGATGCAAAATGTAGGTGGATGGCTCTTCCTGCATTCTGGAGTCGCAAAGAAGTAATGCAGGAGGGAAACAACCTACTTGAGAGCTCAGGACACCTATTAATAAGTACATGAAGGTAGAAAATACTTTTGAGTATCCTTTTGAGGTTTCTTCCTTTGCCCAGTAAGTTTGGTGAAAATCAGCCAGGTTTTTTTTTTTTTTCATGAATTCTGCTGACAGACAGGCAAACTGCACAGGAAAGAAAGATGGAGGTAAAAAGGAAATATGTTCCTGCTGAGTCACACTGAAGACTTCCTTCATTGATTGAGCAAAGTTGGGAGAGATTTAGGGCCAATCACCTTCCTCCAAACAAGAGCGGGCTGCAGGTCACGGAGACGCTAAGCTTCTTAGCCATGTATGTGTGCTGCCTTTCATGTGCCACACTGCAAAGCATGCTGGGAGGGACTGGACGTTTTCCCACACAGGTTTAGCCAATTATGTTGCTCATGTATAAAGAGAGCACGTGCAGCTGAGCGGTAGAACGATTCCAGGAATGTATTGCTTATTGCTATTTAACGATGAAGTATTATGAACTATTATGCTCCTTCAGTGAGCAACAATTCAGTCGTTTACTCACTTAGACATTTCTATATTTATGGTTTAATAATGATAGATCAAGGACTCGCCAGGTTGTATTTACATCTGCTCCAATCAATGTGTTTTGATTTAACAATGCATCAAATGAGTTTTGTATTCAGACCAAATCCAGATCATTGATTGGACAGACACCGATGACCAAGACTGATACCAGCGGCGTGGTGCTGTGGAGAGGTCAGAACCCCAAACAGAACAGCTAAAGCTACTAAATTAGAGGCCAGGTGAGATAAAACACCCTTTTCATTGAAAAATATAATATATGAAGTATAGGCGAACAGACCAAACACCCAGCTGTGACAGACAACAGCTGTGATGTCACGTAAAAGGGATCTTTTCACTGTAAGTAAATCCGTTATTCCATTCCAAAACAAGGATGTAATGATTAACGTTAAGTTTACTGACTCTGTTTATGGAATCAGTACATCTGCAAACATTGCAGGAATGTTTGATGCCTGCAGTATTACTCCTTTACTGCTTTAAAAGTAATCAACTCCTGCATCATGGGACTTTTGTCACACATCACCTCCAACACTGAGTAGAGGCCGACCATGACGACCCTGCAGCCAACCGCATGGCAGAGTATCTCTCCCCACGTCGGGGTCTCTGGTTTGGGATGGTCTGGTTCAAATTCGACCCTCATCAGCTGTCAGGAGTTAGTGGAGACCCCAACAGAGTTTCAACAAACGCACACTTTTTGCCGATGATGTCATTATGTGCTACTGACTATGCGCTAATAACTTCACGAGGCTTTTATGTATTTTTAGCATTTAGTTCTTCTGAACCTAAGTCGCCAATAAGTGAATTCACGCGGCAATTCACTGTCTTCCTTGTGGCTCAGTGACACATAATTCTGACACATCCAAAATAGCTTGAAGGCAGCACACATTAATGAGATACAAATAGTGGCAATTAAGAGCGTAATGAGGCTCTAAGAATGTCAGTCTGATAATGAGACTGTTGGATCACAAACTGTTAGTTAGTTGTTAGTGATTATGAAAATGGAGCAGATACAGAAATGAAAGTGATGCTGTTGAATAAATAACCTCCGTCACAGGCTTTGGGGACAGTAAACGACGGAGCGTCTACAGCACTCGCACAGATGCTTTGCACAACGTGACCCACAAAAACACACTGAACTCAAATCAGCATTTTCAGCCCAGAGCTGGAAACCTGAGTTATTGACCCACGACTCGGTCCAAACTCATCATTTATGTTAACTGCGGGAGGGAGGGCTGCTGGCTGCTCTGCTGACGGAGACAGTTTGAGGTCTGAGCGCAGGTTTGACGTTTGAATCTCATTCAAAGGCGTCCGAAGCTCCAGACAACAGAGGTAACGAGAGCTGCAAGCTTCAGGTTTACCATGACCCAGATCTGCCTGCCTGATGCCTGGACAGCATCAGAGGACTGGAGAGGAGATGGACGGGTGACATAAGAGACTGGGAGAGAAGAGAGAACGAACGGAAGAGTTAAGTAGCACTGTCATCAACTCCAGAATACAAAAAAGCCCTGCAGTGGTTATTATACTACTTTTCCTCAAACTGGCAACTGTTGCTGTCATAAATGAGAATAACAGCTTCCTCTCCTGAAGATGATCAGTGTCAGTGACAAATTCTGCAAATAAATCTGAGGAGACTTTTTCCACTTGGAGAGTTTTTGAGACCTTTCACATGTAGAGCAGCTTAATGCAAGTGGACAAGGAGAGGAGAGGAAAACTGCGTAGGGGAGGAGGATAATTACAGGTTCAACTTCCCTCAGGAGGAGTTTTATTTTGCAGCTGTAGAAACAGATGAGCAAAATGGATCTCACCTTCAAACCACTGATTATTATTTGTTTTTATTAGCAGAGAAACAACCTTTTGGAAAGTAAAATTAAAAAAGTAAAGGAGTTCCACAGGGTCCCATCCAGGGCCCACATCTCTTGAGTTTATAGTATCATGTCAGGGATTTGATTCTTGAGTCTTTTCAGGTACATACCTGAAACTGTATCTGCCTCCTGTCCTTCTCTCTCAGCTTCCCAAGCCTGCAGCTCCTCCTCTGCTTATATCCTGGTTCATACAGATCAGGATCAGGGTCTGGGTTTGTCCAGCATGAATTCTCTTCATCCTCTCATACGGACTCAGCCATGATTAGTAGCAGCAGTCGCTCAACGGAGGAAATTTGTGTTGACCAGAGTTACGATGGAGCTTTTGAGGCGCTGCGTCACTGTGGCCAGTCAGGAAAGTAGTTCCAGTTATGCACCTGACGCTAACACAACAACAGCTTGCGATTGTAACAGTTATCCACAGTGAATGTTGAACACATACTCGAGTTCTTTTAATGCAGACAAGGACTGTTTTGGAGAAAATTGTTCCTTGATGACTTTTGAGACATCTTTCTCCAGTGCTTCACTGCTAGTGGCCACTGCACCTAAGCAAATTAGCAGTCCGCCATCTGGTGGAGGGCTGGAGCTCCATAACGCACCAGAGAGGAGAGGAGGGTGTCTTTCTGCACAGCTGACTGTAAAAATGATGGACACAGAGAGTGTTTCCCAAAAATGTTGGCCATGTATGCATGACAAGCAGCTGTACATGTACCTGCAAAGATGAACACTAAAACTAAACCAGTATAATGAACACAGACAACCAAAGAGTTGACTGGTGTATAACAGCGCTCTGATTCTCTCCAGGAAGTCCTCCGTGTTGAGGACAGTCTCTGGGGTTAACTGTGTCTGCAGGCCACTGGTCTGGACCCGGCTTCACTTGCATGATAATAGAAGAAGTGCACGATGGGGCTGAGATTGTTGCTGTGACGACGCATCAGAGACATATGGCTCTCTCAGAGACTCCTCGGGGTGTAAGGATGGGTGGAAGCTCTGGCTGAGCGTGTTGGACAAAAAAAAGGAGAAGAAGAAATGTGTCGGTCCGTTTACACAGAGCCGAGCTTCCTGACGCGCATTATAAATGTTAGTGTGTGTCTCACCCCCACCTCTCTACCTCCACCCACCCCCAGCTGATGTGTATTGGCAAACAGCCGCTTAGGAATTTATGATCAAGGATGCTACACTCTGAAAGCATCTCAAACAATAGAAAAGGAGGGCTGTAGAAAATAAAATGTGTGTGTGCACAGAAACACAGTCAGGGAGTGGGAGGGAAAGCCCACACTTCAATTGTCAAGGATTTGTTTAAAAAAAAAAGAGTGAGGATCTGCTGTTTGCTGCATAAAGCAATGACTCTCCTGTAAAAGTCATCAATATCTCTAAATCCATACGTGATCTTTTTTCAGCAGCATACGAGCACATGCTGCTGTTGAGGGCAAAAACAAGGCGAGATGTGTTTGTGAGCGAGAACACGTGCCGCCCTCAGACTTTAGAGAGCAGCTGGCTGCACCATCAAACATTCATGAGCGAGATGGAAAGACTGTGAAGGACAGTGTGGACCGAGGGAAACAGAAAAGAGAGGCGGAGTGTGTGCTAACAAAGGTTAATGGAACTTATTTGCATTCGGCCTGCTGTTGTTTTTACAGGCCATTGTGTGTGTGTGTGTGTGTGTGCGTGCGTGTGTGTCTCTGAGGCAGGTTGAGGTGGGCTCCGATCGAGTTTCTGTCAGCAGCGATGCTTCTGTTCTGTGGAGTCTGCAGCAGCTGCTGGGTCCAATCTAAGTGAGCGAGCGGCTGCCTTTACAATCAGGATATTCAGGGAGGAAGACGCTGATGGGAAAATCAAAATCCAAGAAAGAGCACCTGTAATTCTGCTCATGCGTTTGATGAGTCAGAAAGCATATAAATGACAGTTTCCATGGAGACAGGACTTCAGTGTAGGAAAAAAAGAGTTGCAATGCACTTGACCCTTGCAGCATCCCTCATCATATCCACTCAGTATGGTTCCCAGTGTGAGGGCAGACAGGCGACAGGTGACTCGGCTGAGAATGGATGGACTGACATGCGAAGAGAAAATAAACCCTCTGTCACCATTTGAATCTTCAATCTTATGAATTATTCTCATGGTTCTGTCGAGGTTGCAAGCTGAAAGGAACCTGAAGTGGCAAAGAAACAAACTGATGTGTTGGAAAAGGACGAGTGTGAGTGTGAGTGTGTGTGTGTGTGTGTGTGTGTGTGTGTGTGAGTGTGTGTGTGTGTGAGTGTGTGTGTGTGTGAGAGCGTGACAATGTTCCAATGTTCCAGTGATTTGAATTCTATCAAAACAAACGTCTGTGCGATGGGAGGAGGCGACCGGGTCGCCCCGTCAGACTGAGGGAAAGAATCCATTTGTATCCAGCGCGACCTCACACAGTTCAGGGTGTTGCATCATCTCCTTATTTCAAAGATGACACTCTCTAAATTGTGCTCTGATACAGACGAATCACACGGCCGCCCAGGGAGATCGCCCGCAGCACATGCTGTGGCAATGGAAATTAAAATTTCTGTCTGATATTGTGGGACAGGTTGAGGAACCCGCCCCGCTGATGGAGGTGATCGGGGAACTGATTTCAGATTAATTCTGTTAAAGTGGAACCAGGCGAGGCCTCCACATACAAGAAGTTGATCAGAGATGTTATGAAACACCTCATACAAGAAAATTTCACAAGACTGTTGAGAAATTCCCCAAAAACCTTGCAAGACTTTGACACGTTGACAATTATACATTGAGTTCTACTGGTTTAAGTCTTTATGCAATTTCTCATTTTGTGTGTCTGTTTTTTATTTTATTTTTTCTGTTAAATTTTAACCCAAACCCAATAAACAGATGTTTTAAAATCAATTGCTGTTACTGAACAAATGAGTACTCGTACTCGTCGTCCTCCTCTTATCCGGTTGGTCCGGGTCCGGGTCGGGGGGGGGGGCAGCAGCCTCAGCAAGGAAGCCCAGACTGTCCTCTCCCAGCCACTTCCACCAGCTCTTCTGGGGGAATCCTGAGGCGTTCCCAGGCCAGCCGAGAGATATAATCCCTCCAGCGCATCCTGGGTCAGCCTCCTCCCAGTCAGACAAACCTGGAACACCTCCTGAGGGAGACGTCCTCACCAGATGCCTGAACCACCTCCACTGACTCCTCTTCATGGAGGAGCAGCAGCTCTACTCTGAGTCCCTCCTGAAGGACTAAGCTTCTCACCCTGTCTCTCAGGGAGAGCCCAGCCTCCCTGAGGAGGAAACTCATTTCAGCCGCTTGTATTCAGGATCTTGTTCTTTCAGTCATGACCCAAAGCTCATGACCACAGCTGAGGGTTGGAACGTAGATCGACTGGTAAATCAATATATTTATTAAACTAAAAACTAAGTATAATTAAATTTATATATATGTGTGTGTGTGTGTTATGTATTCATTTATGAAGGTGCTACTAACTGTCAATCATAAGTCATAAATCTTAGGTAACAAATCTCTTTTTAACAAAAAGATTCTCAGTCTTTTCCCTGCGATACTTTGGGTCGTGCTCGTATTTCCAGCTGCCTTTGAAAACCAAGATGAAGCGAGGAAATACGAAGGGAAGGTGGTTCAGCCTCAGATTCTTGATGCTGTCTCATCTAACCTGCACTTCGGCTGAGAAACAGGTTGAAGCTTGAATTCATCACCATCACATTCAGGAGCATTCCAGATCCTTCATTTTTGATTCAAGTGAAGTATTTGTACTCACTGAGTGTTCCTGCAACATCTTTCCCACAGCTCAGTGTCGTATTCTACCTGCTACCTTGTCAGTGGACAGGACGTTCGCGTGTAAACCCACACTGTGCTGGTTGTGATGTTGCCGCCCACACTTTGATCAAGAGTCCCTTGAAATAAAACCTGTGTCCTTGGATTCACAGGCCCAGAGAAGGAGGATTGGGGTCAGCTGGTGTGTGTGTGTGTGTGTGTGTGTGTGTGAGAGAGAGAGAGAGAGAGAGAGAGAGCTGAGAGAACATCTTAGAAAGTTAGGACGATTAGCCGTGTTAGAGTCTGTGCTAATACTGGCCCATATCTGCCATTGATCCTCATCAACCCATATGTTCCCTGAAAGTGAAGCGGTTCCATGCTCTGACCAGGTGAAAGCTGTGTGTATTTGCAGCGAGGTGCTGCTATTTCCAGCGTGGCTGCTCTTCTATTCGGCCATGCAGGTACTAACACGGGGCTTTGTTTTGTAAAGCAGTATGTGCTGTACTTTCTCTCCCAGGTGCTCTGAAGAGGGCGTCTCTAATGGAGGTGTTCTGTGGTGAAGGTTTGACAAATGTTCTTACAAATCAGCTGTGACTAGGAACAGCTTACAGCGTGGCCTGTGTTTTTACAATAATATATACGTACTGTACGTGTGTGTGTGTGCGTGTGTGTGTGCGTGTGTGAGCCACGGTTCACATACTCGTCCAGACTGTCAAGAAAGGCCTAGTTGAGCCCTGTCTGTTCAGGCTGGCTGCGAAGCGAGAAGCGCTCCCTCTCATCCCATCTGCTCGTGCTCAGCAGAGTCTCCCGCCTGCTGCCGTAGCGGACCAGTTATTAGCGGGCTGGGTCTCAGGGACGACAGTAATTAAGAGATGAGACGGACTCGGGCTGTCCTCCAGGAGTCTGCTGCAGAATCCTGACTACCGCCCCCCGCCTCCCTGACATCAGGGACCCACCTTGGATCCTACTGGTGTTCTGTTTATATAGCAGGTCAGAGAAAACAGGGCAAAACAGACAGACTGCGCTTAAGTATCCACAGTCTCCCTCAGTGTCACCCAGAGTTCATGTTGTTAATATCCCAACCATCAACGCTTCTCTTCATTCATATTTGATGTGGTACGGAGGGAGACTTTACTCTTAAAGCTCTGATCAACTCCGGTCCACACTGGCCTTCTGCTGATCCCTCCATGGCGTGACTACACTGTAAAAGATGAGCGACTCAATCTGTAGTCCTCAATAGCCAATCCACTCCAGCCTCTACTTCGTTCTGAGAAGTGGAAAGGTGCCAAAAACTCTGGAGAGAGAGAGAGAGAGAGAGAGAGAGAGAGAGAGAGAGAGAGAGAGAGAGAGAGAAACAGATGGATGCAGGAACATTAACACCATTGTGTTCTACTTTATTACATATCAAATCATCATGACCCAATTCCCCCAATCATGAGAAAATCCAAACTGTACTTAAATTAATTTTCCCGACTTTGTTTTTGACCTTTTCTGTTTCAGTCTTTTCTGTCTTGAGGAGATGAATTTGACTGATTCTCACGTGTCTCCTTCTTGAAATCGCACGTGTTAAATGCTGTAAAATTACACTTCAGCCGGAAAGTGTATTTTGCCTTTCAAGTACTCACAAATGGGTATCTTGGGCTCACAAATACATTTCTCCCTCCTGGATCACTTTTTTGCGAGTCCAGAATGCAGAAAGAGCCAGCCATGCATATTTAGCTTGAAGCTAACAGACTGACGGCGAACAACAGCAGCGAAGCAAAAGAAAAACATCCAATAATGAATTCTTAAAGGCATCGTCCCGTATGATCCAAGTCTTCTTCATCTAGCTGTGCTGACTATAACGCTACGAATGAGCTAGCTAGCTAGTGTGTTCAGTTCACTCAAAGGAAGTGTGTGTTTTAGCTCAGATATTCATAGATTACCTAGCATACAGCTGGTAGTTGATACCAGAGGAGTGTGGAAGCAGACCTCGTTGGGCAGTTTTGCTGTTGTTAGCCGTCAGTCTCCGTTAGCTCCAAGCTTAATTTGCGTGGCCGGCTCTTTCTGCGTTCTGGAGTCACATAGAAATACTGGAGGGGGGAAAAAAAAAAACATCTTTTGAGCTCAGTACAGCTATTAATTTGTACATGTGAGGCAAAATACACAGTTTTCACTCAAAAACGTTAGCAGTCTGTTGTCAGCTCCAGCAGGTCTGCCTTCTCCACTGAAGCAGGACCCACTGCGTGACATTCAGACTTGTGGATGTATAATCTCTGCTGGGAGACATGCAGTCCTGGCTGGGGTGTTCCTCTCCATGCTCCTTCATTGGCTCCTTGTTAATCTGTTCAGCTTCTCTTGTTGTGTATTCCATCAGCTGACCGATGTGAAAACAGGCCTGTGAAACTCAACGGAGAGTCACATGACTTGGGAAGTACTTGGAATGATGGCAGGACGATTGTAGCAGCTACAGGTGAATGCAGGAAATCAGCAATGCAGTACGTCAGAGTGGGAAGTTTTTCTCCACCCTTCACACTTGGAGGCTGGATAGCACCTGCTGCAGGTGTGCCGCCTGTTGACGCAGTGTGACACAGGCAGACCCACAAGCCGCTGAATCGTGTTCCACCGTGGACGATGACGGAGAGGAGAAATGACGCCCTGCGAAGAGCTGCAGGACAAACAGACGAGCTCAGTTTATGAACACGGAGCGTTAGTTGAAGCTCATGATAGCAGAACGAAAGATAAGATTTAAAAGCATGACCATCTGCATTACTCCTGGTTTAATTTGCTCACAGGCAGAGCGGGATACTAGTTTATGATGCACAGCTGCTCTGTGTGTGTGTGTGTGTGTGTGTGTGTGTGTGTGTGTGTGTGTGTGTGTGTGTGTGTGGAAAGCTGCCTTTAGTGGGGGCCTCTCTCCACTCTGTAACCTTCCAGCCGAAGCCCCACCTGGTTTCCCTTCTCATTTCCCTTCCTAATTTCAGCCGCCTCGTCTGAGGGAACCCTGTCTACATTCCTGCAGCCATGATGGTTGCTGTTTGGTGTGACGCCACTTAATCTGTGTGTGAGCGCTCACAAGCACGCTAATGGACTTGTGTAAGAGGCTCAGAGCGTCACCAGGATGCCGTGCTAAGTGGTATTTAACACACATAAACACACACACACACACACACACACACACACACACACTGGTGGTTTGGAAGCTAAAATGATTCAAGAGAACTTTCTTTCTTTTTTTTTTACATGAATGAAATAAACCCAAGATCTTAGAGCTCAACACACTGCAATTTACAGTTTATAACATCTTACGTAGCACTCATGGCTGCCGCTGGATAGGACACCATCTTATAAACCCTTCTTCTACCCTGCTACTGTGAACGAGCGCCGAACACGAGGGTTATAGTTACCTTCTGATTGGTTACTGAGGATACAGCTGAAGACGGCGTCGATCGTACCGGACGACGACCTTGAGAGCGAGTAAACTCACGTCTCTGTCAGTTGTTCTTTATTTATTTATTTATTTTGCAGTTGTTCAAGATGGTTGCTACTAGCATCAAGCTAACTATACATGGCTGGATCTTCCTTCATTCTTCCCAAAAGAAATAAAAAAAATATTTTGAGTGCTCAAGAAATCAATTTGTGGGTATTTTGAAAGGAAAATACACCCAGAAGTGAGAAATATCGCTGTAACGCTGAGTTCAGAAAACTCACATTACTCGTCCTGGTACCTCTTGACATCTGGTTCAGGAGGGAGGCCGAAGGGCCGCGCGTGGCCCCCACTCACCAGCCAAGGGTTCACAAAAATCCCAATTTTGGCAACACATGGAAATGTTGGAACGTCAGATTACGCTTTAGTTCAGTGACCCTGCCAATCATTGCGCTCACTTACACTGATGAAAGGATTAACATGCACCACGTCCTCAATCCCTCAGTGTTTCAACTGCAGCTACACGATAACGGCTCCCCAGCTCTGCCAGTGGCCGTTCAATTCTTCCCATGCTTGATGTCCAGAGTTTATTTGAGGTGTGTGTGCGTGTAGGTTGGACCGTCGATCGGTCATCATGTATGAAGCTCTCCCTGGTCCTGCATACATGTAGGAGTGTGTGAGAGAGGGAGGGAGAGGGGAAGCGAGAGGTGTGGGCTGGTGTGTACGTCCATGTATCTCTTACACTCTTACATAATTTCTGACTTAATATTTCCACATGACCATAATCATCTCCCTGTCTGTCTCTGCTTGGCCATCAGAGTGTATCCATCCTGGCTTTAAATACAGATTCCAGCAGGATTACCATAACACTCAGATCCCCCGTACACACACACGGTCACACACACTTCCCCCCTGCCCTTCAGCACACATTATCCCCCCATGTTAATCCCATGTCCCTCCCAGAGGTCAATAAAAAAGTTCCAGGTCAAGTTATGACACAGTGCTGCTAACCGCGCATGGCCACTCAGCCTCTGGATGAGGATTACACCAGCTGACAGGGAGGGGACGTGTCTCTGGTAGGGATGGTTGCTTGGGTCAGATGCAGCTCACTGAATTACCCCTACACACACACACACACACGCATAGTACAAACACGTTGCTTGCTGTCTCATTTGGTTTTGAACTTATTGTCTCTGCAGGATCATTCTGGTCAGGTTTTTTTCACCTGACCTCTGGAAACATCTCATCGCCAGCACATTACCTGTCTGTCATTTTTGTAAATTGTGTTTATTTTATATTTGTCTTGTTAAAGGGTGAAGAAACTGCAGTGAGACCACCTCCTCTAAAAGGTCTTGGTGCGATTTATTTGGTTCCAGACCTCCCCGAAAGAACACCAGATGAACTCCAGCACAGTTGTTTGTGGCGTTGAACCCACTATGAGTATTTTGCCTTTTATGTGCTCTCAACTGCACGTCTTGAGCTCACAAACAAGTAGAGTTTTTCACAGCGACACCTCCGTGGCTCCAGCATGCAGAAGGAGCCAGCCATGAACAGCATACCGTTGTTAGCACAAAGCTAATGTTGACAGCGAAACTTCCCCAAAATGTCATTTTCAGACAGTCTAGTAAATTGAATAATCCACAACTTCTTGAGCAAAAAAAAAACAAACAACAAAAAACAAACAAACAATATCTCTTCCTGTTTAGTGCCATGAGCTTGAGTGAGCCGGTCAAAATTTACAATAAAATAGGTTACAATAGAGAAGGAAATGAAACAAAATGATAAGATATGATACGATACGCTTTATTGTCCTCTTGGGGAACTTGGACCCCAGTAGTGACGGCGTTAACTCTTTTGTTTGTTTTTAGCTCAAGTCAAAGGGTCAAGGGACTGCTGAGGCAACAGCTGGATCATTCTGGAGGAAGACCGTGAGAGTTCTCAACAAACGGTTTGAGGCATGTTTGCTGCTGTGAGCCGTCAGTTGCCATTAGCTTCACGCTACATATATGTGGCTGGCTCCTTCGGCGTTCTGGAGTTCAAAGGTCAGAAAGGTTCCAGCAACACTTTTTGAAGAACTCTATTAGAACTTTAGCGAGGTGGATGGGTTCATCAGGATCATCAAGAACCACGTGACGAGCAGCATTTAAATAACGAGGAAATGAAAATAAAATCAAGACAACGAAAAAGGACAACCCACCACACAGGACGCACTCACGCACATATCAGCCAGATGAACAGCTGCAAAGGTGACAAGGCCGAATCATGGTGTGAACCGAAGTGCAGGACTCTGCGGCGAGGACCAGGATTAACAACATTTGATGACAAAGTACAAACCAGAGGTCACTCGTGGCGAGGAAAAAGGGCGAAGCTACAAACTCAAAAATCCCTCTAATGAGAGGAGAACTTGACTAAACTACAAAACAGAAAATCAGTCTTAAAAGAGGGAGACCACGACTGAACTTACAAACTCAAAATCCCTCACAAAGAGGAGGATCTAGCGGGACAAAGGAACAATGATTTAACGTTTTCAACGAGACAAGTATCAAGGCATGGACTGGCTTAGGCCGGTCTGACGCAACGGACGAGACGAACTCGCACTAGACAGAGGGAAACGCAGACTTTAGTTACACATGAGGTGAAGGGAAACAGGCGGACACAATCAGGGCGGGGAAGACAATCAGACCAGCGGGAAACACGCCAGGAGGAAGGGGAAGTTACCTGAAACGGGAGGAGAGTGAGACTTCAAAATAAAAGGGTAATTTAAAAGGAAGATGTGATGTTGGTCTGTAGTTGGTAGAACTTCTGGATCCAGGGTTGGGTTTTTTTTTGAGGAGGGTTTAATTCCTGCTACTTTAAAGGACTGTGGGACGTAACCAGACACCAGCGCCACATTGATCATGTCTAAGAGGGAGGTGCTAACAAGGGGAGAGAGTCTTGGAGCAGCTTAGTTGGGATGGGGTCTAGGAGACAGGTGGAGGTTTAGAGGAGGACATTATTGAACTGAGCTCATGAAGGCTGATGGGAGAAAAACTACCCAGCTGTGTGTGTCTGGTCCTCCAGCTGCCTCTAAGGTTCTGGGTTCTAGGGGCCATGTTGTCAGCTGATGGCAGCAGGAGAAGAAGTTTCTCTCTAATAAGGAGAATTTTGTCATTAAAGAAGTCCATGAACTCTTTGCTGCCCAGGGAAACAGGACTCCTTGGTTCAGTAGAGCTGTGGCTCTCTGTCAGTCTGGCTCCAGGACTGAAGAGGAACCTGGGTTGTTCTTGTGTTCCTCGGCCAGTGCTGCTCTGGTTCTACCAAGGGCTTTCCCACAGGTTTTAAGGCCGTCTTGCTAAATAGCGTGTAATGATTTTTAATTTGACCATTTGTTATTTTTCTCATTCAAATTATTTTGATTAACTTGGTTTATTCTGTAACACACACAACAATAAGGTGATATAAATGAACGCCCAGCTGACCATTAGGGATGCTTAGTTAGCCGTTAGTTACCAGTTAGCTAACAACAATGTTCATGTTAACTGCTCAGCTTAAAGAAGAGACTCATAGATCATGAATGGATGGTAAATTAAGCTCAAGTATCACTTATTCACAGCTCCTATATTTATGAATAATATTAACTATTATTGATGTACCTGTATTGCAGCGTTGCCATTTATTTACTCAGCCTGATTGACTGCTTTTGTTTGTTTTTGGTATGTTAATAATTAAAATGTGATAATAATCGTATGATGGCCAAAGAAGCCTCCCCCGATACGCACACGCACACGCACACGCACACGCTCATGTACAGTAGTAAACCAAGCAACCATGCTAAGTTGCTGATAGTAGGAATCAGAGCATAATTCTGCTTACTGACTCGTGTCTTGCTCAGATGATTTATGTTCTCATTTACCGCGCTCCCTCGTCTCCCCCCACACATTTTTGCCTTGCCTCTGCAGCGCTCCCTCGTGCTTTGTCTCCTCCTAAGGCAATAAATGCTCTCTGCATTGTAGAGAATAAAAGCAAAATGGTGTCAAATCTTGTCCTTGCACAGCCGGTGAGAAGCGTCACCAGAGCACAAACACCTGTGACGCACGTTCAAGTCACAGAGGCTTGCCCCGACAGGAATAGCCTCTTCTCTTCATTCTGGATGCTTTCATCTCCTCATCACACAAAGAGTAATAGAAGGGATTGGGCCTTGAGTTTATGGACGGAGGAGATGGAAGGGAATATGTTGAAAGCATGAGAGCGGCCCTAATTCACCTTTCTGATGCTCATTCATGTGCTAATGTGGACTTTAGAAAGTCTAATGGCTGATGGGGTTCACTGTGTTTACACAAATAAGATGTGAGCATGAGTGTGGGAGAGGGAGGGGCCTGATCGTAAAACCCTCGGTCGGGGGAGTTTGTGCATGTTCCGGGCGCCACTGTACAAGTTCCATGTTTTGTATTTTGAGGCACAAACAAGAAAAGGTCACGAGTGACTGGGTTACATTTTGGTGTAACCGCGTGAGGGTTTTCAGTGCCATATTTTGCCTGATTTAGTGCTCGGGAAAGATCTGAACCCTGCACCAGAGGTCAGAGGTCAGGAGAGCGTCCGTGACTCTAAAAATGATCGCGACCCACTTAGAGGGGTTCTCTGTAAAGACGCAGCATCAGCATGGTGAGGAGCTATTGGGTCACCACACAGCATAACGTTGTCTGAGCCTGACACTCAGAATGGATTGCAGTTCATTTCACTTCATTATTCAGTCCAACCAGGCTCTCATGGCCGCTGTTCCAAGCACTTCTTAGCAGGTACCGCTAACATTAGCATGCCTTGCTGCTAGCAAACTACAGATGTTATTTCCAAGTGTGCTGTGAATCCTTTCCTTATCTCAAGGTCATACTGTCAAGCACAATTCACTCGTTAAGGTTTTCTGGATATCGTATAATCTAAAACGAGCCCCCTACTCTGCTGCAGATGCTTCAGTTACCTCTGTATTTCTCTCCATTCAGACCCTCAGTGAGTGGTTGTGTTGGTCAGAGATTGAATTCGTATCTAAGATGAATTAGCAGAGTAGCCCCCGGTGGGTCGATCACTTCACCGAACGGTTCTGCGTAATGAACATCAGGTGCGTGACTCTTACACCACCAACAGGTTCATATTTGTTTTTTTTAATGACATGGTTTAAAGGTTGCCAGGATAATGGGGCACACATTCATGATGCCATGCCACCATCTTGTTCTTGTAGTACAGTGGGAGTATTTCCACCTCACACACTGAATGCCTTCCTAGAGCTCTGTGAGGAGGCTTTGCAGTACTTAAACTAGAGGGACAGCTAATGCTAACTTAGCATGTTAGCTTCGCCCCTCGTCAGCAGCTGTGACCCGTCTCACTCCACAGCAGCTAAACGTTAGGTTGCCAACGACCACAATGAAAGGCTCAAACGCCTAAATTCTCACCTAATAATTCTTAAAATGTATCAACAGTGGTAGTGCCACAACAGCGACAGTATTCTGTCAGTCTCCTGCTTTCCAGAGGAGGATACTCGACTGATGATCCGGCCATATTAACGATCGCATTTTATACTTCAAAAGTCCCAAATGTGCAGTTTGGATCCGGGTGAAACTGTTACTGGCTATTTGAACTGATATCATCTGTGTTCATGTGTCTTTTTCTCCAGGCTCAGCTATAGTTGGTGTCAGCTGCTGCCTGTCTTGTTAGTCTGCAGCTGGCAGTTGGCAACATGTGACCGGTGCTGAGTTGGCTCTCACTTTTAACTCTGCAACGCCACAAATCCTGGTCATCAATCTCTTGCTCGGTAAGAGATGGGTGACTGCTTCTGAGATGTGCGTCAGTGTCGCTATGATTCTGCTAATGAAATCAAAAATATAATCTGACCGGTAACGTGAGAGGCAGTCAAGATTAACATGTTATTCATGAGTCAAACTGCCCTTTGGAGATCAAAACTAGAAAAACCTCTTCCAGACACTGCTTTCATGACTTTTGACAAGTGGAAAGAAGACTGTCACAAAAATTCCCAAAAGCATGAAATAAGCAGCCTGTGTTTTATGTTGCTGACATGCAGTTTAAATCAGGCAACATCTCTTTGAAGACAAGTACAAGATTTCTTCAAATACGTTTAGTTCATCCAATTAGAGCGTGGCCTTCACTGACAGGCTGGGGAAAAGGAAGTTTTGCCTTTTCATCATGGACTTACAGGGCCTTGCCACATTTGTGATTCACCTTGCTGCTGCACTCGCCTTCCTCAGTCCACTTCCATGGACGACTGTCAGGGTGAATCAGAGGGTTTGCAACCCTGCGGGACGACACCGAGCTTCACTCACAGCCTCAAGGAAGACCGGTGCTCCGGTCAAACCACGAGCCAGCAGATGTTTCTTTCAGGTATGTGGAGGTGCCACCAGGAGACTGACCCAATAGAACGCGTGACACTGAGGGTAAAACCGTGATCTGCACCTGCTGCCCGCGTCCTGCTACATTGTGTGCTATCGATTTGGGATCAAATAACAAACATCCAGCATCTGTGGATTCATGTCAACACCCACTTTGGTTGGACCGCGAGGGCGGCTGGTAAACTGGCGTGATCGGAGGGAACTTCAAAAGCGTGGCTCAAGTTTCAGATTTGGATTTGTAAATAAACCTCAGCTCACCTTCGTCTCCCCGCCTCACCCTCTCACTCTTAATATAGTTTCAGTAACAGAGAACAATCATGGCTGCTACTTGTGGAAGTCTGATGGGTTTCATGCAGGGTTCTCCTGCTAGCTGTCGGGGAGTTCTAACAGGAACTGTGGATTTGAACGGATCGTGTGGAAATTAGCATCCACAGACCTCATTCAGCTGATTAAACTGTGATTTCTTTGTGTGTTCACTGAGAATTGACCTAATACACGGAGTGTCAATCATGGCGGATTTTTTTGATTCGGTATCTCACGATATAAGAAGGAGGCTGCATGCAGCTGAGGGTTGTTATCTCAGGAAAAGTGGGGCATGAGTGTGACGTCGTGTTTTGAAGAACATGTTGTATGGAAATAAGAAATGTCACTGGGACTTTCTACAGGAAGTGACAGACGCAGAAGTTTGGACAAGCAACCCCCCCTCCCCCCATGCGCACGTGCGCACACACACACACACTCACACACACACACACACGTGCAAGAATCCTTGAGATTCTTATCCTCGGACACAGTGCAGTGGTTTGACAAAGATCTTTAAAGGAACATACCAACATTACAAGAAACACATTTATTATCCTTGGTTTTTAGAGCCAGACGAGCAGACAGAGACCTTTCTCTCCTCTGGTCAGTTGCAGAGTTTCAAACCTTCACCTGAAGGCTGAATGCTTGTTAGTTTTAGCTGCAATGGATGAACTTGTTCAAGGAGCCAGCAGGCCAGTAGAATAATTCAATAGAATAAAAACATCTCTTAATTTTCAATACCTCCTTTTTTATTTTTACTGCAAACGCTAATCACGACCCTAGTTACCTTAATGCAGGCAAGGACTGTTCAGGGGAAAAGTGCATTCATAACTTTGGAGACGTCTTACTCTGCTCCCCTGCTGCCAGCGTTCCTTGCTGCTATGCTAACTAGCTGTCACCTGCCTGGGTCTTGAGCCCCTTAATGGATGCAGACAGCAGACAAGGGCCTCCTCTGCTTGTCCGCCTCTAAAATATTGTATAATATAATTCCTTTTATGACAAGAATGTTGATGTGGTACTCCTCTCCCTCTCTGAGCCAATAACTCTGTTCTCAGGTCTGTTTATATTGACAACAGGACAAGCAGGAAATGACACCATGTACTACTGCCCTGCTGTATTTTTACCTTCACCAAGGAGGTCATATGACCGGTGCCATTTTTGTGTCTAATTGAATAGATTAGAATTACATGAAACTACGGGGTGGATTCCTGTCCATCCACCAAACCTGTGGAACATCAGCCAAGACAGAACCATTCTATTTCTTTTAAAGCACCTTTAACATGATTTTTTTTCCCCCGTCGGGTTTGGCTGAAGTCTTCAGTTTCCAAGTGCTTGACTGCCAGCAGGATCATTAACGTCACACAGCCTCGGTGGAGGCACAGTATGTGCTCATGTAGGGCCCTCTAGTTACATGTAAAACGATCAGTCAGAGAGAAATGTGCAGCACATTCACATCTGCTGCGTCTGCACAGAGGCGCACCTCCCGCTCGCAGCGGGGAGCGGGAGGTGACGTCTGCTCTGGGAAACGGCTCCTTGAACAAGTTCAGTGATTTGGGGCTCTGAATGACTGAAGAGGCTGTGACGGTGTTTGTCCCGCTGACAGGCTGATGGCCCTTAGCCCCTCCCACTGCTAATGAGCAAAGACAAAACAAAGATCTTCTATTTTAAAGGTACCTTACCATAAAATGATGGAACCTCTGTCCAAGTCTGCCTGGCTCCTGGCTGGGTGGCCGGATCCAATGAAACAATACCTCCCAACAACAGTTCCCTCGTGACTCTTGCTGATGTTCATGTTAGCGCAGCGCTGATAATACTAGTATGAATACTACGAGTACCAATACTAATACCTTGTACTACAGCAGCATCAGTCAGGGATCTGGGAAGTCAGAAAGCACGAAGACCACAGGGAAGAAATCCGGTTCGTAACTTGCATTTTATTTTGTAAAATCAAACACAACAAAGCTTTGGTGACCATGTTTTATTTTATTTTCTCAGTTACAAAAAATTGAATTGATTTGAATCAGTGTGATGTTTGTATTGTTTCACAGTGGTTACACATCCATGTTGTCACGTAGCAACCACGATGCCACTCAAACACTTTTGGTAACACAACCATGCATCATCGATGCGTCAGAGGCATGTAGGTGAACTACACACACGTTTCTCTCAAATGGAGGTTCAGCATATTTAAACCTGGAAACCACTACACGGGCCCTCTGTTTGCCCCGTCCATCCGCACGCACATGTGTGTCTGCGCTTCTGGTGGTTTGTGTAGAGCTTCTCTCAGACTTACCTGGAGGACCCTGTTGTCACCCAACCAGGAAAGGAAAACAACAACGTCCACATTAACCATGTCCATCGCGTGAGACACGAACTTCACCGTGTGATGGGCGTAGTCAGTGTAGCTGCAGAGGTCTTGGAACCTGGGAATATCTCAGTCACATCATCCAGCTGTTCAGTGTGCGTGGAGCCAATTAGCTTATCCTTAGCATGAATCCAGAGGAAGGGGGAACCAGCTAGCCTAGCTTCCTCCTCCTGTGTGGCTGGAAAAGGTGCCAGGTAACCAGCAGAAACCCCAGCGTGTCACTGCGCTCTGGGTTTGTTTTTACACATTTTTGGTGTATTAACAGATGAGATATTCTGTTAGTCAGATTCCTCTGACGTTGCCGGGGCAACCGTTCCACTGTTCAGGCCAAGCTGAGCTAATTGTTTACCTTTGCATTGACTGGCCAGAGTGAAATCAGTCTTCTCATCTCACGCTAGCCAAGAAAGTGAACGCTTCTATTTATGAATCCTTAAAAGGCTGCCAACGTGACAATGAAAATACAAACACCCAACATGAGCTCTGCTAATCACTTTATGAGATTGAATAACCCCTCCCTGCCTAGTTCATATTTTCGCTCACTATCTCATTCTCCCTCAAAACATTTTTCATTTAGTTAAGAGGTTTTATGCTGCAGCCAAATTGGAAAGGAATTATCTTTAAAAGTCAAGCTCCCGCTGCCCACCTAATATGTGAGCCACAGAAGGGCTATAAGCCTCCGAGCTTTCAGATGGTTTATTTTAGCCATGGAGCCATCATGTGCCAGGAGACTGGGATGGAGGGAACACAGCAACTCTAAAACGCAAATGGATGCTCAAACAATCGGCGAGGACGTTTCACATCACTGCCTGCTGGTACAGTTTGCACACAGGTAGCATATGGTGCTGGAGAGCTATCACTCCATGTCCTGAAACCAGAACTAATAGCTGTAAAGATCAGATGAGAGAGGAGATCTCACTGACATGAAATAAACCCAGCATTTCAGCGGGGCTCTCAGGCTCAACAACAGCTGGATGCCTCGTTCAGATCTCTTAGTGGTGCTCCAGGCTGCTGCCATGATCTCCATCAGATCTGGATGTGCAGATTATAGATATTCTCTCTGGGCTTGTCCTCGTGGACCAACCAGCGCTCTAATCCACTTCCTGTCAGAGTGTGTCGTCTCCGCCAGATGTGATGTTCAGTCAAATCTTCAAGTTTTGGCACGCAAACATCAAATTACGCAACTTCTGATAACATCCACGGAGCTGTCCACACTGAGCATGCTATCCATCAAGTTGAGCCTCCCCTGCAGGTACGACTTGACAAAGTCACCCAAGTCCTCAACACTCACTGCTGTTGTAATCCCGGGGATGGACGTGGCCACCAGGTCGGGTCTGTCTGTGCTGCTATTGATCCTGGTCCGCCTCGGCGGCCTGCCTTCTGCATGCATGATAATGCTGATTCTCACTCCTGTCTCCTCATAACCTCGATAACTCCTGCAGACTGGAGAGATTAAGTTCCAACTCTCAAATGATTAATCAATTTCAATTACCCTCATGTGATCAATCATATTCTCATTAATGTCTGAAGTGTTGCCCACAGCTGTACGGGGCAGATTACCAGTCAGGCTTCCGACTTGAGCAGCTTTACTGCTTGTAATAAAGAGTAATAAAGTTGCCCTGTAAAATATCTTTACAGTCTTGTAAGAAGCTGGAGAGGCTGGTTGGAGGTGACGCGCTCTGACGTCTGCATGTCAGCAGCCAGTTGGTGTCTTGTGCTGTAACTCTAGAGATCAGTGGCAAGAATCCTCTGCTGATGGTCAGGACCCCCCCCCCCCACCCCCTTCTCTCGTCTGAGCTAATAAAAGATGGAACAACGACTCTTCCATCCGTTTGAGTACTGTGACTTCCCCACTCTTTGAGTTTGCTTCAAAGGATGGATTTCCTCGGCTAAAGAGGTTAAGATTCACCGCAGCTCACGCCATCACATCGCACACATTCTCACTCCAGTGTGTTTATTAGTCAGTCACGTTTTCGGGGTCACTCCTGCCATCAGTGGTCTCGCTGACCACTTCCTGAGATGAAGTGAGCAGCCGGGCAGAAAAAAGTGTTCGGTGAGCTCACCTCTCATGTAACCAGATCCTGACATGCAGATGAGCTGAGCTGCTTTTGCCTCTCGGTGGGCTTGACTTCCTTCCCTTTTGGCTCTGACTGCAGATTATGTGGAGCTGAGCGAGGCTGTGTGCCTTCAGCTGGCAAAGGTCGGGTGAGGCTTTCACAACACTCCTCCTCCAAATACAACCCTGACCTCATACTTAGAGCTGTATTAATTAACAAATGAGGAAATAACAAGAACTGGGACGTTGCTGGAAGTTTAAATAGCGCTTGGGTTATAGCTGTGAAGGATCATGTGCCACAGGGGTCAAAGGTCAGCTGATGGTGAAATGATGAAGTACTAAATGCAGCACTGGTGCTGGCATTTGGTGCGGCTTTGGAAATAAGTGGACAGTAATTGGGATGCTGGGGATTATTCAGCAAAGTAATCACTCCACAACAACAACACAACAGCTAAGTCCAATATTAGAGAGCTTCACTTCCATCGACTCCAAGCACACGGCAGATAGAGGTAGAGTGTGATGGTCCAGATATCCAACCTAGGGTCAGAGCTGAGTGGAGGAAGGAGGATGCAAATGACAGGAACTGACGAACTGATGACGTGTTGTTTATGTAGGAGGAGTAAACCCGTAACACAAGTAAACCTAGGGCTAAAGAGGACAGAGCAGCCGAACAGGACAGACAAACCTACACCAACACAAACAGCGAGCAAGACAAACTCCACCAGTGGCACAAAAGGTGGGAGGTGGGAGAACAGGAGCAGGCGATCACCAGACACTGACAATCATTGGAAGAACAGACGCAAGAATGAAGGGATTTCAAAATAAAACAGGAACTGAATAGAAAGACGAGGAGCAATATGAGAAAATGCAAACGCTATAAGGAAATGAGGGAGGCGGATCTCTCCATCACCACAATGAGTGAATCACTCTGTTCATTCACGTCATCCACTATGGTGGCTCCAGGTATTCAGGTAACTGGATGGGAAAGGAACCAGTAAATGACCAGTAAACAAGCTGGGAGCAGGGATCTCTGCTGGGTTTAGTGGTCAAATGGTTTTAGTGTTTTTAGCTGTGAAATATTGAACTCACAGCTGGATACACAAGACCTTACACTTGATGTGGCATTTGAGAGTTTGTTAAAACTGATATTTGTCATAGCTTAGCTGCCAATCTTTGATCCCAAGGAGCTTCCAGCCGCAGGTATGAGACGGGTGTGCTCTGAATTCTGGGTTCACCGACCAGTCACACAGGGAAAAACCTCCTCACGGTCAAGACAATGGTGAGTAACGGTAAAAGAATGGCTGCTGCCTCCTCCTCTCTTTGTCTCCTCTCTCAAATCAAACAAGAGAAATTAGGTTCCTGATGTTAAAGATGATCGGGAATTTGTTTCCCCCAGAAAAACAGAAGAAAATGTATTCAAATTAAGAAATAAATACATTTTTTAAATATATAGGCATATTTTTTTAACATATACAAAACACTATTTTTAATTTTCTTAAAATAAGAAACAGAAGCATTGTTATTTAGGGGAAAATGAATCGGTGCTCTTCATCTCTGTCTCTCTACCTTTAAGAGCAAGCGTGTTTGTTCTGAGTTTCCTTCCACTACCTCTCGAAGTCAGGGTTGATTATGTCTCACCTGATTGGCCGAACTAAGAGCCTGCTATCATACACAGCTGTGAGACACTCTCTGACCGTTTTTTCCCCTCAGAGGTATTTACACTTAATGTGAAAAGCAAAAGTGAGAAGAAGTTTTAAAATGAACAACAGAGAGAGGTCTAAGGAATGGTGTGTGACATAGCTACAAAATATAGCTACAAAATATGCCAGAACAGAGTCTGGATGAATTTGGTGGAATGTGATCAGCATCACTGGAAGCCAATTACATGTTAAAAATGTTGTACATAAAAATTAGGAAGATGCTGATGTACGACTCAGTGTTGCTGCACAGATGCGTGTCACATCCGCCATCTGAGAGTGATCGCCGTGGTGTCCTGCTAATCAATGGCCAGATGGCTCCTCGGCATCACTTCAGCTACATTCAGATTTTCTGTCCCATGTTTGATTAGTATTCAAAATGTTGTCTGATTGCAAAGAGGGCGGCTGCACCTCGGCGCCGCCTGGTTCATGTCTTACTGCTCTGAGCCGCTGCCTGCAGACGCCACTGATTAAACCCTTGAAGCAAGGACTTTATCCTGGCAACAACCCATCTGAGTGTGTGCGTGTGTTTGTGTGTGTGTGTGTGTGTGTGTGTGTGTGTGTGTGTGTGAGTGTGTGTGTGTATGTGTGAGTGTGTGTCTGCACATGGGTGCTGACCCACGTTAGAGAGCAAAGGGAGGATGTGAGAGAAGAAGGGAGCATGGCAGGACTTTTGGGGGGGGGGGGGGTCCAGTTCTGGTGTCATGCTGGGGAGGGAGAGAGGGGTGAGGGAGGCTGACCCGTGGCGCTTGCTGGTCACTGACTGCTAAGTGGCTAACCACCACTAACCAGCATCCCTCTGGAGGAAGATGAAGAGAAATCCCAATCCAAATGGACTTTAAGGAACTGCCAGGATGTATACAGGCATTCATAGTCACTGTCTAAATGACCTTTAATGACCCCCAGCACACACACACACACACGCACGCACACACGCACTCACACACACACACACAGTCATTAAGTCCTGCTTCTGCTCTGTGCTGCGACTGCATCGAAGGCTATTACACTCCAGGGTTCTGTGTCTCAATAATGCATGATTAATTAGCCGACTCTGGCATAGAGTGAAACTGAACACAGGCTGGAAACTAAAGAGGGACACACACACACACACACACACACACACACACACACACACACACACACACACACACACACACACACACACACACACAAGGGGGCTGCTGTGTACTTGGATATGTTATATTTTATAGATCATATAAAGTTTTTCCTCACCTGTTGATGATCAGATGGAGAATAGTGATTAGCAGTTATTAAAACACACACACACACACACACACACACACACACACACACACACACACACACACACACTTCTCTAAGGTTTTGCGGTTAAATGTGGATGGTCAGTAGTTTTTTTACAACCAGTCCAAAGTCTCGATCAGCTGCGACTCAGGACAGTGGCGGGAGCATCGTTCCTCCAACGGCCTGTCTGACAGGAGACGTCCACGAATCGCCACATTTCACCAGGTGGTTAATTCATACGTTTCACTGTGACTGTTTTGACATCTTGTGTCTTTGTGCTGTGGGCAACACATTTATTTGGGCGATTTTATTTTCTTTGCCAGCGGAGGTCACGTGATTGGCGCCGCCAGTTACCATCAACAAGGTTATGTTTTCAGTCTTTGTCTGTCAGCAGTATTATACAAAACCTTGGTAGAGGAAGTGAAGGACTGTATGTGTGCCATCACATTTTTGGGGCGGAGCTGTAAGAATACAGTGAAAATGGCATAGTTTTGTTCCCACTGGGCCTGACTGAGGTGTTTAGCTCCACCTGCTACCTGGCTGATGTCATATGGCTTTGGTAGACGTCAGCGCTCTGCTGGGAACTGATTACTCAGTGGTTTGTTCAGCGCTTGATCAACATGGGTCATTCTAAATATGTTATTTTTACACATCTCACTGGAATATTGGAGTTCCTCTTCCTTTTTTTCAGACAAGCTGACTGTACTGGTCCACTTTCAATTCCCTCGACTTTCTGCAACATCCAGAAGCTCAGTTAAACGCGCTGTGCACCATGGGAGCGGTGGTAAATACTGACGGCCGGCGTGATGGCGTGTTGGTGCAGGGTGTACAATTACACAATATAATGTTTTCGAGATTTTTAATGAAGTGTTTCAAACGCAAGTGTGATTTTTTTTCAAGAAAGTGGCCACAAGTAGCTACTAATTCATTCATATAATTAATGTGAATGTGATTATAAACTTTATTGCTACTTTTTTTGCTTCCTTACAGTTTACATGTACTGCTCTGTAAGGATTAATCAGACAATTTCAGATTTCCATCCATCCATTGTCTTCCACTTATTCCTAAATTAAGGGACGCGGGCTGGAGCCTATCCCAGCGTCAACGGGCGAGAGGCGGGGTTCACCCTGGACAGGTCACCAGTCCATCACAGGGCCAACACATAGAGACAGACAACCATTCACACTCACAGTCACACCTACGGTCAATTTAGAGAATCAATCAGCCTCGTCCCCTCTTGATGTCTTTGGACTGTGGAGGAAGCTGGAGTACCAGAGAGAACCCACACAGGAACAGGGAGAACATGGAGACTCCACACAGAAAGATCCTGCGCCCGAGCCAGGACTCAAACCCAGAACCTTCTTGCTGTGAGGCCACAGTGCTGACCACTGCACCACCGTGCAGCCCCCATTGTCAGATTTTTTTTTTTTTTTTTTTAAATTCAGCTTTCAAGTTTTACAATGCAAGTCAATGGAGGAACCCTTCAGCCCCTCCAGACCTCCCTCCACTTTGAGGTCTGGGAGTTCAGCCTTTTCAACAGGAAATACTTTGGGTTTAGTGTCCTTTCTTTTCCTACAATTTACTTGCACAATTTGCTATAAGGACAACAATTGGAGGCCTGATTGAGGGTAACAGGGCCCCACGATGGAGCGGGTCAGCAGAGCCGGCTTTTACTGCCAATTTACTCCCAAGAGCCATTTGAAAATGGCTAAAACAGATTTTCCCCATAGAGTAAACTGTTAGTACCAAATAGATGCCTGCACAACTGCTGCATGGACATTAGCCACCATAATCGAGCGGACACACCAGAACAAATGCCTTTGTATCAGAAAAACCACTGACGTAATTCAGCTGGGACGGTACGGCGTGTTTGCTCGTCTATCAATAATCGGAGATTATTACCAATGTTAAAAAGATTTTCTTCTGTCAAGATCCCCTCTACACATGTAAAAGATGCAAAAATACTCCATACTCCTCATTCAAATTCAAAATGAATGAAGAGGCATTTTTTTTCATTTTCAAGCTGCTGCACTTGCTATGCTCTGCCGTTTCACCACAATCCTCATAAGAATCTTACCTTTGTGTGCTCAACCTCAGCAGACTGGCCTCTAAACTGTTTGTGATGTCAAACACTCAGACATCAAATGAGTGCGGAGAAAATGTCCTCCTTGATCGGTGAGTGTGGATGTTTCAGGAACGGCAGCGGTGACCGTTCGAGGCGACGTCTACCACCTCGGTCAACTGCCGCTTTGGACCTCGTATGTCTGTCCCACATCAATCCCCTCCAATACTCCCCAGCATTGATTTCCGTGCCCTGAACCCCCAAAACCACCCCGCCCCAAGCTAGCCCACCGGTCTGCCCCAGGCAACTGACAGTTAATATGTGACAGGGGAATCATCCATGAATAGGGAGCATTCAGCCCTGCCACTGCTTCACTCCCTCAGCGATGGAGCCTGGGCTGGAGTTTCACCAGTCTGGCCCAGTGAAATTCAAACCGCTCCCATCACAGACTCTGATTCCCCCTAGAAAGACATTATCGATTCCTCTCCACAATGCCTCCATTTTTATTATTGCTAAGGTGAAAATGGATCGCAGGGAAGCTCGTATCAGCAGGCGGCGGAACAATTCTGCATTGTGGCGTCTGAGCTTCACTAAAAAGGACAACCTCCTCCTGAAATCATTCGCAGCACCAGTGGCTGCACACAATTATGATCCTGTGCCCGGCCGCTCTGTGCCAACCATGAATACATGGATACACAAACACAAGATGGGATTGTGAATTAGCATTCCATAACAGCTGCTGTTGAACGTAGAGGTCTGCTTGCATAAGCTCCCCGCTGTCCCGCTGAGACAGTGAGCGCCACAGTTGTGCTCGTCAGGCCAGCTTCCCCTAAATGAATGTTGAAAATATGGCGAGTGTTCGCTCGAGTTGCATGAAACAAGATGTAACATCTCTTTTGTTTTGGGTTCTCGAAGAGGAAGCCTCCTCTCTCGGCTCGTGGGTTGTGTTTGCCTCTGGGGTGGCTCGACATGTCAGGAGAACTTACTGTCAGGAGCAGCGCCACAAAGCAGAGCTCAAGGTCTCACGTTAAAGAAAGTAGCTTTGAGTAGATTATTAGAGAGAAATGATGAAATCTTGTGGCGAGGGTGTGAACAATCGCAATCTCTCTCACTTCCTCCTTCTCTTAAATCCCCTCTCGTCTTCCTTCTCTGGAGTCGGGGAGTTGATGTGATGACTCACCGTCGGAGGTGTTTCTTTAAGCTGCTTGAGTGACATTTTTACATTCGTTATTTTTCCAGCTCTTAGCAGCAGCAGCAGCAGCAGCAGCAGTAGCCGGCCTCAGCCAGGAGCGCCAGTGCTGGTCTAGATTGGAGAGGAATTGCAGGGGGCCTGGTGTGATTTGTCTCCCGAGCCTCGTTCATGTATTTCTCTCATTAGCTGGACAGCAGGCTGAACAGGCTGATTGAGGCAAAATCATTGCTACAGGAGAAATGATCCTCAACTCTACTGGAAGAAAAAAAAAAAAAAATCTACACAGCAGGTCACTGTGAAAGGGCATCACTCCTCCAAAGCAATATGATGTCATCAGATCTGGATCATTCCAGAAGGTGATCAGTTGTTCCTCCACCGGCGTTCCACCGTCCACAACTTTTGGAATTGTTGTGGAATTGAGTTTACTTTTTTCTTTTTTAATTACAACGATGAATATAGCCAGTACAAAACAAACAAACAAACCCATCCGTCATTTGGATGTTACGTTTCTGGTTGAATCAAGAGCTAGGCTAGCTAGGCTAATTTTCAGCTGGTGTTAGCGTCACATTTAGCGGCCCACGTGGTCTTTTTCCTCTTCTAATCTTGGACATGAATAAGACATTTCCTAAAACATTGCAGTATTTCTTGAGGTCATTTGAGCCTTATTAAGATTCCATCACGATGCTGCATGAATGTTACCTTAAATTACTGAAATACAAGTTACAGCTGAATTCTACATCCATGAGTGCATGCTAGCAGTTCCTCCTGCCGGTGAGTGCTGACCAGCTACGAGGGGTTTCTACAGTAGGGCACCAGACCAGCCAGCAGGCAGATGAAATAATCAATTAGGCTAAAAAAAAAAAAAGAAAACGGTTTACAAGTAAACTGAGAAAAAGGCGAAGGTAAAGGACTGTATAAGAAATTATTTTAAGAGTTCAGGAACTACTCCCCCCAGAGGGCACTGCAAACACTATATCTGGCCTACAGCTACAATTGGTGACCAGCTGACCATTAAATGCTAATTTGTCAACGAAAATATCGAAATATTTGTCATTTCTGGCCACAAAGAAAAATCATGTTTCAGGTTCAGTTCAGGAAGCATCTCCATGGCAACAGCGTGATGGACCAATCAGAGCTGACGTGCTCTGTGGTGGTTTGTGAAGTCACTCTCTAGGAGGTCATGAATGTAACCAGGTTTTCTGTAAATGAGCTTGATGCGCATGATGAGTCAACCTTGGATGTTGAGGTCATCGCGTCCTGGATTCTTCACTTCTGCATCCTCGTTGAACTCGACACAGTCAACAGCCTCCCCTGCTTCGCTTTTCTCCACGCTGCCGTTTGGAGACGTATCCAACAGATATAATAGACACAGTTCCCGGACAGAATGTAGTTTACTACTTGTGTCATTTTGCAAGGCCGCGCACTGTCGCTGCATCCAGCCGCCATTCTGATTGACTCCAGAAATACACAGCAGGCAGGGTGTAATCTGCTCCGATAGCAGAGCGGTGACAGGTTGACGCCGCCACAACACAACAGAGGCACGTCCATGAAGAATAGTAACAGCTTCCCTGATAGCGTTCATACTTTTGAGGAGTAAGTGGCCAGATTTGTTTTGCTGTTGCTGACTAATAAAACAGCAGGAAGCGGTTGTAGCGCTTGTCAGGCCCAATACTTAACCAGGGTTGTAGCAATGTATCCAGGTCCCAGCATGCTGAAGCCTTTGTGTGGGTGGAAAACCTTAAAAAATCAATGCTAAATGTTACAGGAAGCCCTAGCAGATTAGCAGGAGCCGGACTGATGTGCTCACTCCCTGGTTCTGGTTCATTTCTGAGCTGGAATAAAGGCATGAATCTACTTTACAGCATATTTTTTGATTTATGAGTTCTACATTTCTGAGCTGGAAAACTACTCTTTAATGTGCCACTTAAAGCTAAGCTGACGACAAAGTATTCATAGAAATATTCATATTTAATCCAGGGAGTAATTATTACACGGTATTTTATCTTTTTATGCCTCCACGCCACTGAAGCTGAGGGCTGGAGGTAAAGTATCTCCGGAATCTTTTGAAGAAAAGTCTTAAAACTTGGCTAAAATGTCCATTTGAACTCAAAACTGAACTGAAAACGCTCTGGTGGTTAGAAGTTTCTGCCACCTCACATGAACATCTTGAATGTCTTCCAGGTCTCAAGGATGACCTGAAAAAGGTCAAAGGTCAGTGTCACTGTGACAAGCACACATCGCAGAGCAACAATGATGCTGTGTGTGCTTTTAGGGAGAACGAGTGGGATACCCTCCCCCCCACACTTTTAACTTTTTAGCTAAAAAAATGATTGGTTCAGGCACAGTGAATCGACAGAAACCCCCCCTCTGAGTCAGGATGAGCCCGGCCAGGTGTTTGCACTCATCACCTTTGTTACTGCCATTCAGGAAAGATTCCTTCCTGCAGACACTTGACTTTGTGGCTGGCTGATCACCACCCTGCTACCTTCGTAGGTTATGAACATCCCTCGCAGCAATAATCACAGCAGATTAATACAGCATGAGTGTGCAATATTTTCTGCCTGGTAGAACACACACATACCATCATACCAAGCCACCGCAAGGAGGGACACGGGTTTGTGTGGTCAGTGGGTTCTGATCTATTGAGAAGAACTTGAGGTTCATGTCCTGGTTTTAGTCATGGACATGCACGCGCACGCACACACACACACACAGACACACACACACACACACACACACACACACACACACACACACACACACTAGCAGGGGACAAATGCACTTATGGACTCTGTTCTGAAAGCAGGTTTGCCCAAGCTGTTTGTACTGGCAAGGCTCCAGACTACAGACAGTCACAGTGAGTGCAGAGAGAGAGAGAGAGAGAGAGAGAGAGAGAGAGGGTGTTGGTGGTGTTGATGCGTGTGTGTGTGTGGGGGGGGGTGTAGAGCATTTTATGGAAACAGTGCAGATAGGAAAAGCAAACTGTCTCATGGAAAAGGACAAATATTACAGCGATAAGTGCAAAGATGCTTTCACAGCAAAGTGAAGAAACAGGAAGAAATGGAGGAAGAGATGCTGCAGGTGGGGATGGGGGTCGGGTAGTGGGGTCGTGGGGGGGGTGGGGTGGGGGGTTCATTCTTTGACCTCCCATTTTGATCAGAGCCTATTTGTGATTAATGGATTTTCACATGGACATGGAATCACTCACCACTTCCCTGCGACATTCTTCCCAATCCGTCAGCTGTTTCTAGGCCTGATCCCGGTTCAGGTCTGTGGGTGTCTCTCCGCCCACACCGCAGGTCACGGCAGACAGTAAACACTGTGCTAAGTAAACGCCCGCCAGGACTCAGCTGCAGGGAGAACCTCAGCTGAATTGCTGCTGTGCAGTACAGTGAAGCTTGTTAATTTTCACCTCTTTATGCCGAGGCTTATTCCACATGCTGTTAACGCCAGTTTACAGGGACGAGGACGCGTCTGTGCCACAGAGGCGTCCTGGCTTGTGATATTTGATGATATGAGTAAAACTCCCAATAAGGAACATTATAGCCTTGTTGCTGACATCTAGCCTGAGAGGATTTACTACATTTAGCACCCAATTTCACAAGAGTTCATGTATTTAATTCTGCCATGAATGCAATACGACTAACAGTTCAGCTCTGGTGTGTCTAATACAGTAGCATTTACTACAAATCGTATTACATCAATAACCAGGATGGAGGCATTTCCACGTCTCAGAGTGGAAGCTAAGCTGTCAGTGCAGAGACTGGGTCTCTGTGTCCCTCCAGGCTGGAGATATTTCCCAACACCAGCAGCTTTGTGCGATTGACACAGCGCAGCCATATTGTGGCAAGCAACTGAGTGGCCTTGTGTGGCCTTTTGTGTTGTGCTAAGGAGGTGGCGTAACAAGTGGACACATGACATGGGGGTTGTGGATGGTGGGAGATAGGAGGGCACAGGTGACCCACTGAGGTCAAGCGTGACGGGGGGATTTACACGTTACTGACTCAGGTGTTCAGCGTCTATCTGGAGAGGAAAAGTTCAAACCTGCGCATCTGCTTCAGTCGTCTACCTGACGATGAAAAAAAAAAGACTCCTGGAGGAGCGTCTAAGAGAAGTGATGGGGAACAATTCATCTGAAACAAATATTGACGTTTTTGTTCAGTTGTTATTTATGTTCCATTGAAACTTTTTTCTTTCAGCCAAAATATATTAAAAGAAAATCTCTCCTCATTGAAAGCAAAAGTTTTAGAAAATATGTTTATTTGCTTTCTTTCCAAGTTAGAAAAGAAAATCCATAGCAATCTCTTATCTGTGTTATTGCGTATTCAGGCTTCTGGGAACTGGGAACATTCCATTTTTGGACATGTTCCACTTCCCAGTTACTGTAATAGTGTTCACATAACAACAACAAACAAACAATATGGTCGCCTACAGCAAATCTGCTGCGCTTTTGTTGTCAGACTGCAGACGAGTGACGAGGGACCTTGTGATCACCCAGACTGAGTCAAGTCCATTATGTTTGTGTCCCAACCAAAGTTCTCTCATGACGCTTTACAGGTTGAGAACGTCCAGAACCGCCATCCTTCAATGAGTCCACACCCAGCAGGCAGAAACAGAACTCTATCTGCTCAGTATGGACGGGTGACACGTTACAGGAGAGAACTATCAAGCTGACAAAGACACATTGATGAAAGGGAACAGCAGAGTGTGACTACTCGCTAAACTACGAGCCTGGAACCTGCTGAACGTATCAAAGCGCAGCTGTTTACAGGCTCATACGCTCCTCTCACATCCACCGCTGTGATTAGATTTTTTTTTTTTTTTTTTTTTGGTCTGACTGAATAAAATCAAATAAAGTCAGAATTCAACCTTTTGATCTTTATTATCGGGCTGCACGGTGGTGCAGTGGTCAGCACTGTGGCCTCACAGCAAGAAGGTTCTGGGTTCGAGTCCCGGCTCGGGCGCGGGATCTTTCTGGGTGAGTCTCCATGTTCTCCCTGTTCCTGCTGGGTTCTCTCTGGTACTCCAGCTTCCTCCCACAGTCCAAAGACATCAAGAGGGACCAGGTTAATCCAGACTCTAAATTGACCGTAGGCGTGACTGGGAGAGCCAATGGTTGTCTGTCTCTATGTGTTGGTCCTGCGATGGACTGGTGACCTGTCCAGGGTGAACCCCGCCTCTCGCCTGAAGGCTGCTGGGATAGGCTCCACCCCCCCCCCCGCGACCCTTACTAGTAAGGACTAAGCGGAAGATGACTACGGATGGACGATCTTTAATCTCAATCCAAAACTAAAAGCATTAATTATTCATTCCACAGTGAAATACTGTATATCATATCTCGGTCATGTCATCCTACCCTCTGCAAATAACATCTTTCAGTGCTCATAGTTTTACAACAAAAAAGATCAGGAAGGAGGCAGAAACCTCCAAAATAAAAGTTCCTTCATCTCGAAGCCCTAAAGTGGTTTGGTCCTAAATGACATCACGCCATAAACAGAAGTCTGTGGTGCAGGTTTTTCACTGCAGAGCCTTAAACCCCCAAATCAAAACAGGTGGATCCGACCCACTTTTGTTTACCACAGGGCTGATAATTCCAACGTAGAAGCCCCACCTGGTCGGGGGAAACCCCGGGAGATGAGAACGCTCTGGTAATTCTTTAATATATCTCGGCTTCTGGGTTATTAAATCCAAAGCTACTTTTAGTGAATCATCCTTTAACAGCGTGAAATCATAAAAGACATAAGCAGAGCAAGAACAGGTAGAGGACTGACACCTGCCAGGAGAAAGGGACACAGAAGCCAACATGCTCACAGTTCATGTTTTATGTGTGTAACGTAGCGACTGATACAGCACATGAACCAATCAGCTTCTATTTATCATCCGCATCAAGTGA
This sequence comes from Aulostomus chinensis, assembly GCF_037954235.1. Taxonomy (NCBI): domain Eukaryota; kingdom Metazoa; phylum Chordata; class Actinopteri; order Syngnathiformes; family Aulostomidae; genus Aulostomus; species Aulostomus chinensis. The sequence continues at coordinate 4,672,395 of NC_141342.1, forward strand.
ATGAACTGAGTCGCCTCGATGCTTTTGGGTTTGTGGGCTGAACTGCTCTCAGAATAATTCCGAGCCAGAGAGCAATGTCACAATTACTCTCCCTCTCTCCTCCCCGGAGATTACAGCATTGAGCTGCTGATGCAGTCGCATGCAGCGGGGCTCCAAAACACTTGTTTTTTCTGCACCGTGGCCCTTTTCTGTGTGTGTTTTCTCACTCATTCTTTTGCCCAGCCTATCTCCTTTCTTCATTTTAATCAAAGGACATCCATCAGCGAAATATGCCTCCACCTCCTCTTGTTACCCCAACTGCACTGTGTCAGCTCTGTCAGGCTGAGGACACCGGTGCTGGAGAGACGTGTCTCCCTTCAAATGATTTGTCCCTTTTCCTGTGAATCTGACCAACACGTAAAGTGTCAATAAGATTGCAAGGCACGAGCGTAAGGGACTGGTGAGGATTCGCCCGGCTCATTACTCCTTCCGCACCCCAGTCAGCTGCTCTAAAAATCTAGAAAGAAGCAAAAGATCAGCCTTAACAGTATCTCTCGATGTTGCTTCCCCCTGTCGTGTTTGTCTCTGACATTTGTCAGAAAATAGCGCTTAAGTGCTACTTTAACTGTGGAAAAGCATGGGGTAATGTGTAAGAATAGTTGCCATGACTACATTGACATCATTTCTGGCGAACAGGATTGAAGGCTCCTCAATAGAGGGTCTGTGCAAATTCTGGCTGCGCACACCCTTTGATTGGAGTCTATGTGTATGGAGGATGTATATGCTAATGTTGCTGTTGCTATCTCTTGATAACGATGTATAATCTGACATCATCCGTTGCTGGACTCGACCACTCAGACAAGAGAGAGAGAGAGAAATCTGTTGTAAGGGGAGTGCAGCGAGGTTACAGTCCAGATAGAAGAGGAGCAGGGAGGGGGATAAAAATACAAATCACAATGACAAGGACAGCCTGCCTACTGTAGCAGACTCCATTCACTATTCATGGAAATGTGACACATTCCCACTGCAATGGATGGCTCTCACTCTAAAACCCATTCTATCCACAAGCACTGGCTGTTCATTTCAGAGCGTAATTGAATTTCTCCAAAAGTCGATCTGACTGCAAGGGTACAGCTTTGCCATGTTCTCTGCAATCGGAAGCAGAACGGCAGCAAAAACACAGAGCGATCTTGTCCCTGTTATTAAGCTTAATGTGACTCTGTTCTGTTCTGTTGGCTGGTTCATGACACAGCACCCGGCATGCTAAACGTAATCCGCCAACATGAAACCAAATAGCCGAGTGGTATTTAAATAGGAGGAGCACAGCTGAGCCCCTATTGTGTAACCTTCTTTCTCCTTGAGATAGCGGGATATGAAGCCATCCAGAGGTCAGAACCCTGTAAACCTGCTCAATTATGAAACCACATAAACATCATCTCACCCCCCACCCCCTGCAGATGTAAGCTCAGACTCACAGAGAATGTCTGTGTTTGTCTATGCAGGCTGGTATGAGAGTGTGTGTGTGTGTGTGTGTGGGGGGGGGGGGGGGGGTGGGTGGTTACCACTGCTTATATTAATGACATTCCTGGTGCTGGTGTGAAAAAGAGCCCCCTTGGTTCACCGCGGCATTGGTAAACAACCTCAAGAGGAAGCAGCACGTAATACCCAGAGCCCTCGCTCCCACCGGGCTGGAGTCCCACTGCAAAGTGGCACAAATTTTCAAATGACTTTCTTGTGAAAACACACTCCAAATGAACCCCCTCCTGAGGACTCTCACGCCCTCTTTCATCATCACACCTGAGTGCTTCAAGACCATCACTCTTTTGGATTTGAGGGAAAAATAAAATGGGTGCTTGTGCATATGTGCATGAAGCTATAAATTCCAGTGAGCAGGGTAATCTCAGATTGCTATCACTACACATCCGCTGTGAATACTAATTGAGCACCACCCCCTCCTCCACAGCTAAAACTGCATTTCAATAACAGAGCCATAAAACTTCTGTTCCACAAAGGATCACATTTATTCACCTGGTAAATGATATACAGTATGCGGAGACAGCAGAGAGCCTCTTTACAGTCTTATCAACACAAGACACATGCTGAGGAAATGGGAGTGTTGTGTCTCAGCAGAAAGCCTCAATGTAACCAAACACACACATTCTTCCTCTTGCACATAAAAGCTGCATTCATAAGCATTAATAGAAGCTCAGTTGCTTCAGATCACTCGGGGGTTTGCTGGCTTGGTCTGGTGTTTAACCTGCAGCTCGTGATGGCTATTTGCTAAACTAAAGGGAAATTCTGGTATTTTCTTCAAACTCAGACCCAATTTTCCAATGTGTCCGTCTCATGATTTTGAATTTTGAACCATGATGGCGACAGCAAAAATGGCCAATATATGTACGGCCATTGCTCGTGTCAAGGTTCGTCCGCTCTGTGTTTGCTTCGGCCACTCATTCACCACTCCATACCTTTGGTATCAATGGTTGCTGTGTTTGCTCGTCACTGCTGCTTTTCAGCTGCGTTCGTATTGTTCTCACTCTTTGTTGGAACATTTCAAACAGCTTCGGTCCCTGTCAGACATTTTGACCCAAATTTATCCCGGAGAAAGACGACCCAGGATGAACAAGCTTCTGCATTTATGCAACTAACACTATGAGTTAAAGCAATACTTCACGCAAAAAGTATATGTTTGTCTTTCGAGTCCTCAAAAATAGGTGTCGCACGGATGTTCTTCCACTCCTGCATTTCTCCTTTGGGACTCCAGAGAGCAGAAAGAGTCAGCCATATATATTTAGCTTGAAGCAAATGCCAGGACCTCCAACCACAAACAAGAGCAAAGCTGTCTCTGATATCATCCACTTCTTCTTTCTCGTTTTGTTTTAGGTCAAGATGAACTTTCCAGCGCATTCAGCTGAAGCAAATAGCTCACCGTGCTCACTCGTGGTAGCGATTCACCAAAAGTGCTATCGATTGTTTCAGTCTCAATCACAGAGGTGGTGTATCCCTGAGCAGGTGATGAACAAAGAAGCTGCGGCTTGTACCCAAAGATGAGCTTCAGCTTTTTTGGAAGCGTTTTACCATCGTTAGGTCTCAGCTGGGATCGGCGTCCAGCTAAATAAGTGTAGCTGGCTCTTTCTGCGTTCTGGAGTCACAACGAAGTGATGCAGGACATTCAAAAAAAGTCTCTGAGATCCCCCTGATTGCAAAGATACTTCTCTCTGGGTTTGTTGTATCACATGATTGTGTGGGTGTTAAGAGTTTTTAATAGAAAATATTGATTTTTAGATGCTTTCAAAAAAAAGGGGGGGGGGGGCCAGCATAGTTTGGTTGTTGTTACTGTTTATAATATCCATAAAGATTTATGATGCTGCACTTTGCTGGCAGTAACGCCACGTTGAAACTCAAGGAAATGAAGATAAGTTGAGCTGTCTTCACCGGGGCACAGAGTTTAATGAAGAACTGCTGGACGACTGTGTAGTTTGTAAGAGCAGCCGATTTATTTCGGACTGAGTTCTGGCCTGTTCTTAATCCGAAAAAAAATCAGACACATGCAACAAAGAAAGTGCCACAGCCATAACCTAAAATTGAAAAGGGTAATATAAAAGGCCCTGCTTTATCTTTCAGGTGAAAATTTTGAGCTGAAGAAGCCAAGAAATCCCACACGGTCAGACATGAAAGAGTGAAGCTGTCTTTCTCAACGCTGTTTGGGCTTTGAAGTCCACTGGAAAGAACAGGGTCTAATAAATCTATCTGAGCTCTCACTGTTTGACAAATAACCACAAGAAATGAATGGCGTCAGTCACAGGTTTCATTATACGGCATGTTCACATGGGCAAGGGCTTTTCGTTGTTGTTCATGGTATCAGCTCACCGCGCCAAAACAACATATCTTTCCAGTGAATGAGCAGCGGCGTCTGGGGAGCATGTTTTTCATTCTTGTCTTGGTGGTAAGCAAGCAAAGAGTGACACATATTCATATAATCTCCTCCCAGATTTCATTTCACCCCCGGTTATTGAGCAGTCGATATTGAGCACATGTCAGATTAAAATCCACTCACATCTGGGAGTTAAACAGCTGGTGGCAGCTTGTGTGCGGCAACAAAGCCGGAGAGGAAAGCAAAGGAAAGGATTTCACAGCCTTGTGAAGAAAGTGAAGAAAAATGTCTATGTGGACTGACTTCACTTAGAAATTTGCGTGAGTCATGCTAAAACATCTCCCTTCATTAGCTGTGTTTACCTCCAGATCCCCGGCAGACAGACTTACAAGAGCAGGAGGAAACTTTCTCTATGCACCAGATCCATACTCTGAGGGAGAATAACAAATAGGTCATTGTTAAGCACAGCGCAGGGCTATTCTTCCACCTGTCCATAGCCAAAACTAACACTCACTTACTGAGTATACACAGTGGGAGAATGAGCAGAAAGATTCTGGACCTGCTCTTGGTATTTCTTCCAGTCCTGGGAAAACTTGTGGAATAGCAAAGCAACCAGGTCACGCTTGAACAAACTGAAACACGTCTGAACATTTGGTCATAGTCACACGTTTCCTCTGGTGTATAGGGAAAAAAAAACTTGTCGTCTCTGGTGGCCTTGGTGTGTCTCCAAGGCTCCCACAGAGTGTTTAGTTTATGCTCGGGTCATCCATCACACACAAGCTTTCATGGTGGGGGGGGGGACTCATCTCTCCCCCCTGCTGAGGCTCAATCTGGAGGGAGAAGTCTCCATTGTGCCTGCAGCATCCTGCAGCCCTCCAGCGATCATCTGACTTTGTTTATGGTACTGACGCAGCACCGCGCTAAACGTCAACCGCAGTAAAAGGACCAGTGAGAGGCATTTAGGAGGTCGTTATATTAGAATAATGTCATCCTATTATTTAGATTCTCTATAAAGAAAACGTATAAAGTGTGAGAGCAGAAAAATAATCTATCTAGAAGCCACAGGGCTGCTGTGGACACCGCGCTCGCCTCAGACACAAAGTTTGTTTTCATCAGTGTGTGATCACCTGAGACGAGAAACCATTGTGTTCTTGTCATTTTATAATAAACTCTTTCTACCCTCTACCGAGGCAGTTTTCGTGGTCTTAGCTGACCATGTTGCATGTATAGGAGCCCAGAACAAATACCTTCCTATTACTGGTGCTAAAGTGGTCTTTCCCTCCTCTCTCTTATTATTAGAGGTGGTGTGAAATGGCTGGATGGGCTTGTGAATGGGTGTTATGTGTGTCACACCACCATACAGGATACGTCAGACCTCATTGCTACACCTGACTGCTGTCAGACACCCGGAGAATCTGAGGCAAAAGAGAGAGTTTGTTATGAAAGGAAAACACCAACTTTTTGGGAAATTCGCTTCTTTGCTGTCCTCCCCAGAGCCAGACAAGAAGACCGATAGCCCTCCCTCCTCTGTGCTGCATTCAGGAGCTGAGCTGAGACCCACAGAGCGCAGCTGACAAGTAGTTAGCTGCGTGCATAGAAGTGAGCGAGATGTTAGCAAACCTCTGCACTATCCTGCAGGTCCACCTCTGTAATCTGGCCGGCCAGCTGGAATATACAGGATTCTTGTGCGTCGGGGCTCCATTCCCACTGTCAAGGGTGATTACACCATCCTACAGATAAATCATTTAATAATATGACACAAATTTAAGATTAACTGAGATATTACTTGTTGTCTGAAACAGAACCACAGTTTCATGTAAAACTTTTATCTCGCGAACCAGACTTTTCACCGCCCACCAAATCAATATTCAGATTTTCAAACAAACGACTCGATGGGAGGTGAGTCTGGTCAGAGACGCAGTAACACTGGCTGCTTCCTGTTTTCCCTCCAGAGTTTGGACGGAGCCGCTGCTGTGTCTGCTGCCTCTGTGGAACGCAGCGTGCTCCAAGAACATTTTATCAAGTTTAGAAGTTGCCTCCAGTCGGCCATTGCTATGGCGTTCCCAGCAAACGGTCGGAACAGACTGAGCAGGGGAGGTCTGTCAAGACATAAATGGCTGAATTGTCAAGTGCTCAAGAGAGCAGTGCTCTAGATGAATTTTTGTTTGTGTCCAATCCCTGTTCAGGCCTAGATTTTGAAACAAGACTGTAATTAAAGATTGGGCGATACGGCTTTAACAGGCTGCGTGGCTTCCATGGACGGGAATCTCCAAAAAATGTTGGCAAAGCATCACTCTTTGGAAGGACACCTGCGTGCAGAGGCCAGTTGGGAGTTGAACGGAAACATTGTTTCCCTTGAGAAAGCTTCCAGTGCCGCTCTAAAAGAATCAACGTTGTCCAGCTCTGATGAACCGCCTACTGCAGCATCCACACGTAGCGCTGCAGCCGCCGCCATTGTTTTCAAACTCATAGGTACATCTTGCTTTCGTTGCAACTAAACCTCGCCCCAAAAGTCCTCAGACACTCATTGGTGTCCACACTCTTCGGATGACGAAAACGCTCTCGGTGGGATGCGCGACATTCCAGCTGGCCAGCCAGGTCGCCACCTGTGTGTATTTCGATTCAAACAGTTAATATTCTGCGTCTTGGTTTGAAGTTTTACGAATACAAGTAGCAGCAGTCGCTCTAGTGATGGTGAGGTGCTTCATGAAAACACTGCCAGCAGCAGTTTTGTCAGGACAATTATTATTTCATAATGAATGTTATTCACAACCCCGATCCAGAAACACTTTGATTTGAGCTAAAAATGAACCGTAATTCTTCTGCTGCAGTTCAACCGTGAGTGAGCACAAAGGGGTTGGTTCAGAGGGTTGAGCCAGCTGGTCGCCCTTGATGTTTGTTGGGGGAAGCACCAGAGCAGAAGGTTCATACTTAGTTGTTTTTTTTTTTTTTTTTTTTATCTTAGATCACTGTGTTAATGGATTACGGTCATGCAGATGGATAGACAACAAATGCATTATACTTGACAATGGGCTTGATTTGGAAACGGACACTTTTTGGACGGTTTTGCTGGTGTTAGTAGCCGGTGACCATGAGGTGTCATTAGCTTCGACCCAAATATACGTGGCCGGCTCTTACTGCAACGTACAGTTACAAACACTGCAGGAGGGCAAAAATATCTTCAGGCACTGTTTGCGAGTACACTTTTTGGTCGCGGTGTCACTTAAATGCTGTGCCAGTCTTCTTACCTACTACGAGTCAAGGTGCCAAGCTAAGCTAACTAGAGGTCAGCTGCCCTCTGAGAGTCTCAGCCCCCTCAAGTGTCATAGAGGAGAGAAGGGTATCTCTCTTCTTGTCTGGGTTTGGGGAGGGTGGACAATAGGAATATTTCGCAAAAGATTAGGCTGTTCCTTTCATATGAAATGGTGCCGCTCTGGTCACATAAGTGCGATGGAACACTTGTTTGGCCCAGACAACTTCAACTCCATACACCCTTGTAGCAGTTGTTGTTTTAGGACCTCCTGGGATCAAGTACATAAAATTGGATGATTCAATAACAGTAATTGGTTGCTGGCGCTGGCTAACTATTTTGTTTTTAATTTTTTTTGTGTGGAAAAGTTAGAAAAACAAAACTTGGACGGATGTAGGCTCATACAGGCTACCGAGGTGAGGGCTTGCAATTTGCCACGTCACCTCTAGATGTCACTACATCGCCCACACTGGTCCTTTCATCTCTACTTTTGGGCTTGAGTGAGACAACAACACTTCCACTAAATACAAAAACGCAATTGCAGCCCTCTCCTTTCCTATCTTTGTACCCCATGAGTCTTTTCAAAGTGCCAGTTTTCTCCAGGCCATCCAAGGTCACTCGGATGTTTGCTGTAATGAATGTATCAAAGTATATAGATTTTAGCAGAGTGCAGATAGGAGTGGAAAGTGTCTAGTTGTTCAATTCTGGTTTCATGATTTAGGAAGTAACATGATTTGGACAACAGACTGTCTAAATGAGTTACTATTGATCGAGACCAATCATACTCGCCTCTGAAATTACATTCACTCCCCAGCTGTTCCTCTCAAGAGAGCCTGAAAGTGGGAGGCAGCTCTTCTATAAGTTAGCAAATTGACATTTACAGACACGACAGCCAACTTTTTTTTAAATTTTGTGTATATTTATGACTCAGAAAATACTTTTGTTTCTGCACATGTCTATCACATTCCCCTCTTAAGAACAGCCTGTCTTTCCTCCCTCCTCCTCCTCCTCCTCCTCCTCCCCTGTGCTGCCACCACCCTCCCAGCTGTATAATTCATATGGCATTGTATTTATTGTGCAAACACAGAGAGCTGGAGCCCATGTTAGGTAAGAGCAGGCAGTGGCGTCAAACACCCTCGGCCTGACAGGCGAGGACTTAAGCCCTGCACTGCACAGCTGCTGAGAACAAGTAGCCAGAACACAGGCACCAGAGAGCAGCCGGGGTCCATTGTGTAACAATTCATTTTCACAGTCCACAAACCTTATAATGAAGAGAATTTTATCACAGGTACACAGTGGGAGAATAATGTCAGTATTTACACAGATGGCAATTATGAGATCCCATCTGTTTTGTTTAAAATTTGTGGGAAGAGGCTTGTATCTCAGGACACTGGTCTTGGGCAGGGGAGGCTGTTGGTTACCAGCTACAGCTGGCTCCAGGATCATCAAAATGTCATTGGTGAGGAGCAGGAGCACAGCTAGTGACAGGTGTGTTCCTCCGCCACAGCGACTGCATGTCTGGTTAACCCTGTGCTGGGGTAACCAGACAGAAAAAGAGGTTTAATTCCAGTGTGAATTTATGTGGAAAAATAGTTTTACATACTTTTGAGCATTATCAGAAGAACAGGCGAGTTCCATCACAGGTTTCATGTCTGTCAGTCCCTCGAGATCAGTGGACCTTGAAGCAAGTTTGATAAACTAAAGTAGACAGAGACAGAAATGCCAGTACTCTAATTTCACACTTCAACCATACGGAGATAAGAGGTTTTTTTTAAATAGTGTAAGTCTAACTAATCAGAACGAGGCTTTAAAATCATTTTTTCAGCCAGTAAAATAGTCCAGAGCACATGAAAGACAAACCACTACCGTAAATAGAACCCTGTGGTTGATTGAGTACCAAATCCACCAATCACAGCAGCAGCTGTGGTGGTTGTTGATGACGAAAGCTCGCTCAGCCAATAGAAACACGTTACTGGGTGTTGACCTCTGCGAGCCGCATCACCACCTCCTCCATGTCCGTGGCGGAGGACTACTATATAAAGTATTCAGCCCGAGTTTAAAGGGCAGAGTTGTAAAAACTCCCAGGCTGTGGGGAGTTGTCTCGCTAGCGGATTCCAACTAAACCCCACAGAAGCCGAACCGCCTGGAGCTTATCATAGACAAGACGTCAACAACATCATTTTATATTTCATTTAGAAAGAAGCTATCCACGTTTACTGTGTGTGCTGGAGTGGACTCTAGCTTGTACAAGAACGACTTGCTGTGAATTTCCATGTAAGTAAACGATAAATATTAACCACGACATCCATTTTAATACGGCACTTGAGTACCTGTGTGCAACCGCGAGGATCTGGTGACTCTGGCACCGTGTGAACGCGTTATTAAACGTCTGTCAGTCGAACATTCAGGTTATAACCAACAAGCTAGTCATTGAACTGTAATCCTGGCTCGCTCTCTGCGAACACGGGTTTAATGTCATTTTTTCTTCTCCCTGCTCGTTTCCGTCTCGTCCTGTCGTTTTTTGTTGTTGTTGTTTATTTTTTTGTAAATTTCTGCCTGGTGCAGAAACTGTCCCCGTGAAGCAGAACTGATAACCAGCTGGTCGAGCTACACATTAACGGCAGCTGATAGCAGGAGCAGCTAGCTAGCTAGCTAGGTAGGTTCACACCCCTCATCAGAGCTAACGCTGGTTGAGCGGCTGCGTCGGAGCCATACGTGATGAGAAAGCGGTTCAACCGTCGGTGGCTCGTGCGAAGCGGGTGTCGTTTGCTCCACCGTGGAAGGGACTTCTTGACCGTGGGTAGACTTTGAATGAAGATTATGTAACCGCAGTCTCCGTCGCAAGCTCGTACGTGCTCCCCGGGCTACGGGAGCTCCGCGCCTGCTCAGGAGTAGCTGGCTGAAGCTGGAGACGTTCTCCCTCCTCCGGATTTGCCCCAACATGTTCCCCTGCCCTAATGAGCCAATCGAAAATCCTCCTCACTATTGACACTTGTCATCAGATCCACCGCCCTCCGCATAGGTCAACCGTGGTTGCGCTTATCTGTCACACTAGACCGCAGGGGAACACACACTGCTGACACCGTCTCTGAGTCAGTGGCCCGTGTTTATTTATAGCTCTTGATATCGTACAGCTGAGATATAGCAGCTCTGCGCACAGGGCCGAGTGAACGCTGCACACAGAGTACAAATACTGACACAAATGAGAGGTTTAGAGTGTTAATCCTGTTTTTGTTTTCAAATTATTAAAACTACTTTTAGAATTTACAGCGGCTTCCTAATGTGTGCACTCCTCTCTTCCTTCAGGACCCACAACCTAAGCCTGTTTCAGGAAGGATACTCATATCGGCAAAAAGCACTTAATCAGAGTTTTTTCATCACTGCTGCCTCAGAGGTTTTTGCACCGTTCAGAAAAAGCAACTCTGTGAAAGAAGAATCCTGTTGGCCACTGAAGCAGCTATGCAGCTTGAAATTCAAGTAGCACTCAATTTTATTATTTCCTATTTATACAACAAACTCCCTCGACGACGTGTGAATATCTTCGGCGAAGAGCTTGAGAGGCAGCTGAAGAAAAAATATGAAGGCCACTGGTATCCGGATAAGCCATACAAAGGTTCAGGGTTCAGGTGCATCCATGTAGGGGAGAAGGTGGACCCTGTGGTGGAGCAGGCAGCCAAAGAGAGCGGGCTGGACATCGAAGATGTCCGGAATAATCTCCCTCAGGATCTTAGTGTGTGGATTGACCCGTTTGAGGTTTCTTACCAGATTGGAGAGAAGGGACCGGTAAAGGTGCTATATGTGGATGATAACAATGAAAACGGGTCAGAGCTGGACAAGGAGATCAAGAACAGCTTTAATCCTGAGGCCCAGGTCTTCATGCCAATCAGTGACCCTGTTGGGGTTTCCTCTGAGTCCAGTTCCCCTTCCCCTCCTTTTGGGCAGTCTGCTGCCGTGAGCCCCTCCTTCATGCCACGTTCTACCCAGCCCTTAACCTTCACCACTGCCACCTTCGCCGCCACCAAATTTGGCTCCACTAAGATGAAGAGCAGCGGCCGCGGTAACAATGGCAACAGCGGCAGTAGCAGCAAGGTGGCCCGCACATCCCCCATCAATAACCTGGGTCTGAATGTCAACACCCTACTGAAGCAGAAAGCCATCTCCACCTCCATGCACTCACTGTACGGGCTGGGCCTGGGGCAGCAGCAGCAGGGGCAGCAGCAGCAGCAGCAGCAGCAGCAGCAGCAGAAGGCCTCGGCTCTCTCCCCCAACGCCAAGGAGTTTGTGTTCCCCAGCCTGCAGGGCCAGGCCAGCCCTGGAGCCGTGTTCCCCGGGGAGGGCTCCCTGGGGCTCGGCCCTCTGCAGTACAACAATGCCTTTGACATGTTTGCAGCCTACGGAAGCCTCAACGACAAGTCCCTCATGGATGGCCTCAACTTCAGTCTGAGCAACATGCAGTATTCTAACCAGCAATTCCAGCCTGTCATGGCTAACTAAACTCATCATCCAGACGTTCAGTACGAATGATGGTGGCTCAAAGAGAAGGAAAAACAAAACGCACACTTAGAAACTGGACTTTCAAGGATGTAGTGTCTAGTCAGTCAAGCATATGTGCCCAAGGGTGTTTTTTTTTTTCTTCTTTTTTTTCTGTGCCCCCTTGAGATTGTTTCTACTAAAAGCTTGTTGTACAAACACATCCAAGCTTGGTTACTTCAATTCAACCTGCATCATTGTTTTTCTTTTTCCTTTTTGCCAACCAAGCACAATTTTTTTACTATGTTGAGAAAATACTCCAAAAATGAAGAGAAAAAACAAAAAAAAAGACAAGAAAACAAGCTTCAAGTTTTGGCCTCTTACAGTATTTTACAGGTGGTAAGACAAGGCTGATTTTTATGAATTGGCACTACTAAGTGGGGTTACTTGGTCTTTTTCTAATTGTATAATTTAATTTAGTACAGAGTTTGTAAGATATCAGAGTATATATTGTTTCTATGACATGGTGTTGCATTTATATCTTTTTACTACTCCAGTGATCTGTGATGGCTGCAGCAGCTTTTCCTTGTTTTTTGTTTTGATTTTTTTCCTTTTTTAAAAGATAATTGTTAAAGAAATCCATCTTTAAAAAAAATACATCAATATTCTAAAGATTGTGTACAGAGTATTCCTTTAGTGGTGGAATTCAAGTGTAGGAATATTTGGCTTTTTTTCTGAAAGATGAATTGTATTTTCTGTTAAGAGGTTAAAGATTTTGCTATACTATGGACAAAATGTAATCGTATGAATATTAATTTTGTACCTACATTGTGCAATACTTGATAAAAAAATACAGTATAACAAAGTATTTTGAGTCAGTGTCTTACATGTCAAGAGGGACTGAAATAGTTTATATTGTTAAGTTTGTATTAAATGCTTACAAATGATATGCTTGTCTTTATTTTTTTTAATTTCATATTTGCACCCTGGTCTTTTTAATAAAATAAACTACAGTTGAACATGACCTGTGGAAGACCGCCTTTTTCCCCCCCCCCTCTTTGTAACCCTAAGCATGAACACAACCCAGGTGTCTATTTGTAGCAGTTAGCATTAGCGCTGGTGGCGTGCTCGGATCTGCCCCTCTGTGTCATGAGGGCAACTTTGTTAAAAATGGAGACGGTTCACGCGATGTGGTAACATGGAGCCTCACACCAGTCAAACTGTCAGCTATGATGTTTTTGGCGAAGTCACGGCCGGGGTGACGGCTGGGAGTAGCCACGTGACGTGGGGCAGGTGGATGGTCATTTACACACTGCCACTCACATTGTACCAGCAGGAAAAATCCCATTTCATCGCCACGTCATCTGCTGGCTAATTTGAGCTAGCTAAATATGTCTACGGGCTTGAGAGCCGGGGCGACGGCGTGGAGCGGCTCAGTAATCAGGCCTGCTGGTCATGTGAAGGCAACAGCTGAGTAAAACAAGCCCAACATTCAGCGAGGTTTCTTAACTCAGCAGAGGGATAATCACATCGGAGCGCTGAATGACTCCAGAACCTCAGGAGGAGACCGACGTGTGTGTTTCCTAGTACTCAAGTCTATTTACGAGCGGGCAGATCCTGCACACACCTACAGCTGATCCTCATAAATGACGATACTGTATTACATAAGTGAGTGTTTTCCTAAGAGCCTGATCTGGTGACCCCTGAAGCACAACTGCCCTTTATAGCACCACATTGCAGATACTTTCCCATAATGCTCTGTTCATGGGAGCACGTTAACCGCATTAACGCAGGAGCAGCCGTGTTACGTCTGCGGTGACGTAAGAACCTTTACATAACGACGTAAACAGAAGGAATCAAGTGTTCATCGGGAGAACTCCCTCAAAGGCCTGAACCTGACATGCATGTAGATATCTAGATGGTGAATCAGTTCACCAGCCGTGACTCATTTTATTGATGGGGTGATTTTTTTCATTGATTAGTTTGTGGGGTTTATTTAGCGACGCATCACGTTAACAAGACGTGTGAGAAGCGACGCAAAGAAGCTCACAACTAACAACAGAAGTTGAGACGTGCAGGACGGAATGTCTTTGATAAGAAAGGAACTTGGCTTTATGTGGGTGCTGAGGTGCCGTGTGTGTGTGTGTGTGTGTGTGTGTGTGTGTGTGTGTGCTGGAGAAATGGGGAGGGAGGGGAAATGTAAAACTACCTGAGGGGGATGAGGCTGAACCGATAGATGCAAACAGTTGTAATAGAGACAGAAACGATGAAAATGATCACAATAATGAAAGACGGAAGGAAGAGGAGCGTAAACACCTCTTTTATCCGTCCCTCAATCTCCCCCTCCCTCTCCCCTCCCCCTTGAGATCATTCCACCTTCACCTTAAGATAACAGGTGAGAGCGCGGGGGGGGGGGCACTAAGGGAATTCATTCAACATTGTTTTTCAATTGATAACTAATTAATCAATACTCGTGATAATGTGACCACTGGTATCTGAAGGAAACCACCTCATGTATGGAGGGTAATTTGTATTTGGTTTAAGCTGCTTGAAGCTAACACAACTCTGAGGCCCACCTAAGGGGCCGCCGCTGCGCCCCCCCGCTGTACAGAGGAGCAGCGAGGAGGAAGAGGAGGAGCCAGGAACCAGGAAGTTTTCAACTTAGCATCTATTTGCTTTGTGCTTGTTTGTTTTTGAATACGTTTCATTACTGGTAGGAGGTACAGTTTTTCAGTTCATTTGAGATCAATTTTTAATTTTTTTTTTTTTTACAGGAAGGAAATTGACAAATGACAACTAAGAAACAAAAGACATAATAAATAAAAATATTTTTTTTTAAAAACCCTCCCACCTAGAAAGCACCAACAATGGAAAGACAAAAAATGTAAAAGAATTCTATTCTATTCTATGTTTGTATTCATATGACATTGTCATACATCAAGTGAATTAAAAACATGTTTTTTTGATACATAACTGTGTGTACCAAGTACATACACTTGCAGCAGATTTTATTATCATGATTGTTTTCTTGACATGAATTGACATTCATTTGACCTGAATTTGAGCAGGTTCGTCCTGCTGAGATTGGTTAAAAAAATTGTTCAAAAAAATACTACTGAATTCGGTTTTCCCACTGCCAGTACATCAGATCAGAATCACATTAAAACTGCATGAACTCAGTCTTTGAGTAAATGTACTAACAGTGTAAATCCATAATACCCGAGGTGAAGAATCTGAATTGTGGTTGCAGTCATAACGTCTGATAACTCCTTGCTCTGAGGCTCGTGGAGGGTCAGAGGGAGAAGCCCCCAGCCCAGCCCAGCCCAGCCCAGCCCAGCGGCACGTTGCTGGCTGGTGGCTGACGTCTTCGTACGCAGAGACACCGGGTCTCCCTGCCATAACTGGTTTCTTGTCTGATAACAGGAGAAACGCAACCCCTCCCTTCCTCGTGACAGCGTAAATAAAGATGACGCCTGCGTGGCTGGCTGCTGCGTCAACCCCGCCCCCCTCCTCACGAGTAGATGTGACTTAATTAAGGCTGTCACTAATAATGACTTTTACGTAATTAGTCACGGGATGCCAAAACAAAAACAAAACATTTGTGATGTCATGATTGACAGCTGCTCCGAGGGAAGTTTGTGGCTTACAGAGAAGCCCACCAACGCTCACCGAAAACCTGCAGTTGTTTTTTTCCCGCTCAGGTCAAAGTTTTATGGACTACTGAGCATACAGCCACAGGAATAAAACCTAGCTTATTCCAGATGATCTTTCCTAGTCGGTGTCCATTGGCTTAAAGATGGAGAAACATGGCCAGCTTTCTAATGTCATTTGTGCTCTCATCTTCAAAGCCTCCCATGAACCAGCAAAGCAAGCTAGTAGCAACATCCTTGCAGGAAGCATTGAGCAGATTTGATTCATGTACTCAACCTGACCTGCTTGGTTCAGCCAGTGAAGACTCTCACCTTCCATAGCTGTACCATTGCTGGTGAGCATGTTTGCCACAGAATAAGTGTCATACACCAGACATGGCCTATCATGGTTATCACACGAGCACGTTCACCGTATCTCAGCGTTTTCCTACGACAGCAGAACGGCAGAATCACCATACAGTGTGTGGTTGATGATTATGTGAGACTGCAGATAGATGAACAGTACAGTTACAGGGGAGTCGTTAATATTCTCAGCTGGACAACCAGTCAGTTGCTCTCCAAAGCAAAGTCTGTTTTGTGCTGTGTTCAGTCTGGCCATTAACTGAGTCGACTTGCACCTCAGGAACTATTCCTGTCCTGCTTTTCAATAGGGACTGAGGTGTTTAGAGGCCTTGGAGGAGTGGAAAACAATATGCAAAGCGCACACATGCACGCGCACACGCACGCGCGCGCACACACACACACACACACACACACACACACACACACACACAGTTGACCACGTCAGCTCTCTGGGATAAACAGACCCACAGATGGTCTGGTGTCACACCAGCTGGGAGACTCCCAGGGTTTTGGGGTGTTGCCTTGCTGTGACTCCATCTTGTCTTTGGTGTGTGTGTGTGTGTGTGTGTGTGTGTGTGTGTGTGTGTGTGTGTGTGTGTGTGTGTGTGCTCCCTCACCTGCTTAGACACATTCCTAACATTAACTTCGCACACGCTACACACAGGCTCCTTTCATGCTGTCCCGTTCACACACCCAGCAGTGTTGTGTACTCAACATTTAAAGTTTGTTCTTAAGGGTGTCAGTGAGCAAAAGGAAATACTCTGTTCAAAGGTAGAGTCAATTCAAGTCTTTTATGGATGCAAAGAATAAAAATGACCAATGGCAATGTTGGCGGTGGCTGGAGAAAGTGACAGTTTCACCACACGAGTGCTCACTGACTTGGTGGACACACAACCAGTGTGTAAATACACAAAGGTTTTTCACAAATGAAACGACTGGCGAGGCAGACAGCCCTTCGCTGCCATCAGCGTTCTTATCTTATCATCATCCATAGAGCAGCCAGTCGTGGCTCAGACACGTGGCCGACTGTTGTCCTCACAGTAACAAGCACATTTGGAAAGATGACGTCTTTGTTTGTGTGGACTTATTTGTGATTTTACTTATTCAAACTTTAAAGTTGCAGCTTAAAAAAAAAAATCTGTCTTTGCCACTCCAGCAGGATGTAAAGCTTCTCCGGCTTTCCATGAAGAAAACGTCATGTTATCCGATGAGGGAAATGAGGCAGTGTAAAATGGAATCGCAAATCCGTTAAGGTGTGGGGGGGTGGAGCCTATCCCAGGTGACATTGGGTGAGAGGCGGGGTTCACCCTGGACGGGTCACCAGTCTGTCACAGGGCCATCAGGAGCATTTAGGGGTTCCGTGTCTTGCTCAAGGACACTTGGACATGTTCACCAGGGGGAGGGAGGATTGAACAGTGACCCTTCGGTTGCTAGACGGCCTCTCTACCTCTGAGCCACGCAACAGTTCGATGACTCATCCCACAAAATATCCCAAATATCTCCAGCTGAAGTCTGACTACCAAACGCTGTGAGCTGGTGGCCCTGCTCAGCTGGAGCACCATCATTTCACCTGATCACGTGGTTTGATCGAGGATGAGGGTTGAAGGCTCCAGCGAGGGAGCGTTACTGGATCCAGGTATGCCAGCTCATCGCCGGGGAACAGGGAGACATGTGGGAGGAAAATCCAGCATGTTTGAACTGTACTTGATACCAGATGAGGATTTGCAGCTCAGTGGGTCGGAGACACATCTGGTGAAAACTCCTCAAGAATAACGCCTTCCTCCCTTCCTGCTGTGCCGTGAGGTACCGGTGGATTCTGACCTCAACCGACACGTTCAGTTCTATATCGAGCCTGGATCAAATCATGACTAACAGGAAGTGGAGTTAGCACCTGTTCTTGGTTATATAGTTTGGCATGTTCAGAACGGCTGTGACATTTCAAAAGCTTGTGAGGCGAAGATGCCTCCATGTGAGCTGGAGGCAACATCTGCAATTCAAGGCTGCCCAACATTTGTCTTGATTGAAAGGAATGACCAGAGAGAGCGAAGATACAGAGGATCTAAAGAGCAGCGGCTGAGCGGCGTTATTCGCTGATAAACCCGCAGCTGAGACTTTAATGAATATAGGCTGTGCTGGGTTTGGCCAGGACACAACCTCAGTCAGTTGCTGCTTTCAAGTGCTGCCAATTCATTTTAGCAGGGATCATCCATTCGACCCTATTCTTATTCAGACATCGTTCAACCTAAAAGCGTCCCGGCTCACCACTATGGAGTCATAATCCATACTCTATTGCGGCTCTATAAGTCTAAAAGGAAATAAGAGGTAGCAGCTTCGTCTCAGCGTCTCTGTTTCGGTTTGAAGGCGCAGTTGAAGGTTACAGTACTGAAAGGGTGTTGCACACTTCAATAGGTTTAAAAATAGATCTTGCAGGGTTTCTGCGTCATCATAGGAGAATCCTCTCAAACTACGCCCCCTCCCTCCTCCTCCCACCAGCCAGCCATGCCTGACTTCACCACAGGGACTACTTGTATGCAAATACACCATGGAACAATTCTTTCCTCCTGCACCTGCATCATAATCCGCGCTGACGTAACACTGGAGGAGGAATGAATACCCTGTTGATGAGCGAGGCTGGGTCCTGCGCCGGAGTTATGTAGAGTACATCTCAAGCCAGAGGCATGAGGAGAAGCTGGTATGCTGGTATGCAGGATGAAAGTGTGAAAGGGGGGGAAAAAAAGAAAGAGCCAAGACAAAGCAGTGAGATACAAAGATGTTTTCAAAACTACATTACAGGCGAACCACGTAGCCATGACAACACATTTCCTTCACCTTTTCATGCTGATAATGGCTTGCTGAAGCAGAAAGGAAAGCAGTAGCTGTTGAATTAGGCCCAGCCAGTTCACCAAAGGCAAATAAATGCACAAGTCTAACCTAGTTTATTATGACGTGAGAATTTGAGAAAATACTTCAGGGTCCCTGCTGGCTTCTAAATGTGAGTGTTAGGACTTTCCGGAATGTTGAATACTGCAGATAACAGGGACCGGATCTCTGCACTGCAGCTAGCAGTGAGCTAGCAGAGCTGTCTTTACCTCCCTGTGTTCCATCCATCTAAATGAAAGCATCTGATGGGTGTGTCATATCAAACAGATATGCAAATGAGCTACTTGTCCCTGTTCTTGTCAAAGAAAATCAAAGAGATTCGCAAAATACGTTCCCTTGGATCTGAAACTGTCAAGCAATTAGTTTGTTTTCTTCTACCATTAAATATTGATCGCCAGATCTGTTTACAGTGCAGCAAATAAAGGATTTGCTGCATTTTTGTTTTTTACTATAAAAGAGTAAATTTAATGCCTTTGTACTTTAGGTTCTTTGAAATAAAAGAGGCAATTAAAGAAGTGGCTCTGACATTTTGTGGACAGAAAATGTTGTCGATTTAACTGAAAAATGGAAGATCATAAATAATGGAAATAACTGAGAGTCTACATTAAACACTTCTCAGGATTAAATCAGTTTTCTTTCAAGATCCCTTCCTAAAATATATAGCAGCAGTGTTTATCTTGGGCTCAATAAAAGAATAAAATGGTCCGTTAACATGAGCTAATGGCGTTTTGACAGCAAAGACACTGCAAAGCAAAGAGTTAATTAAGACTAATTCAGACAGATTACAACAAAGACAGCACCAAAATCTTTGTAGTTCATCTTTAATGCAGAACGCCGCCTGTACTTAGTATGAAGCTAATGGCGACTGGTGGCTAACAGCAGCTTCAGCAGCAAAACTGCCTCAAATCCAAGTGTTTGTGGATTACTGAAGGAAATGTGGATTAAATCTGATGATACGTTTGAGAGTTTTCTGGAAAGTTTTGCTGTTTTGTTTTTGTGGCTGCTGTTAGCTGCTGCTGTTAGCTGCTGCTGTTAGCTGCTGCTGTTAGCTGCTGCTGTTAGCTGCTGCTGTTAGCTGCTGCTGTTAGCTGCTGCTGTTAGCTGTCAGCCTCCTTTAGCTTCAAGCTAAATATACCTGGCTGGCTCTTTCTGCATTCTGGAGCCACAAAGAAGTGATACAGGAGGGGGAAACATCTCCGTGGGCTCAAGACACTTACTTGTGAGTACTTGAAAGGCAAAATACAGTCCTGGGGTAGAAGTATCTCTTTGAGTGAGTAGATGGGGAAACTATTTCTTTAGTGCAACATAATGAAACGGAACCTGGATGATTTCCCAGAGTAATGTGGATATTGTTGTTGTTGGATAGAGATGTTGCATTTGCTTTAAATGTAATTTTTCTCAAGCACATTCCAATTGTGCTGGGTTGTACGACAGAAAGTTATCTGGAATTAAACCCAAGCAGCGGTGGAGTGTTTGACAAAGCGTCGAGGAAGTGATTGCGATGGGTTTGGTGTATTACATCTGTCTGCCCGCCTGATATCTCTCCCTCTCCATTCCCGACTCATCCAAGCCTCATCATTCTCTACGGAGCCTGGGAAGTTTCTCCTGTATTTGATGATCCCTGTCTATGTAATTTAATCTCTGTGATTCCCTGCAGCTCTCTCTGACCATAAACCTCTGCTCTAATAATAGGACGCCCAGGCGCAGCCTCCTCTCTAATCTCTGCCTCTGTGTGGGGATATAACACTTTTTTGCCTCTGCACTACAGAGATAAGGCTGCATTTGTTTTGGCCCCTCGAACAAGAAGGCGAACTTCCCCTCACAAGTGGTAATAATGATACATCTAGTAGGGAGGGGAGGAAGACCATTAATGTAAAGCTGATGTTCCATTAACTTTGCTGCTGCACTGCAGACTCCACAGTGTCCTATCAGGAGGCTGATGGGCTCAGGTATGTTTGTGGTGCAGGTGTTAATGCAGCATTAAGACGTGAGAGAGGAATGTGTCTGGAGCAACCTCCTTCAGCTGCGGCCCCTCGAGGAAAAATCAAAACAGGTCTTCCAAATGAGGTTTCCTTGTTCTATCCTTTGTAGTCCACGGTGAGCGGGCAGGATTTAAGAGGACACCAGGTATACGTCCGAGGCCGCATCTGTGTGCCCGCGTTCCCACATTCCTGTGTGTCAATAAATGCTTCGCACTGAGCTGCAGGAGGCGTTGTTTTTAGGCCACGAGTGGAGGGTTTTCTTCCTTCCACGCGACTGCTCACGTCACCCCTCACTGTCCAGGCTGTTCCCCACGGGAAGCTCCATGTTGCTGTTGTGGCCAGTTGTGAGGTGTGCGGCACGTATGGAGGATAGTTTGTGTCTTTACGATGGAATCAAACAAAATAGTTTTCAAAGCAAGACTTTCCACGAGGCGATCAATCTGTTTAATGTTGGCAATTTTTAAAAGTTTTGCTCTAAAACCCGTTTTATGATTGCAGGGTGTGAAGTTTTTATCCCAAACCTTTTTTTTTTTTACATAGTAAATACTAAAAAAATAATAATAATAATAACAATCCTTCAGCAGTAAAGCTTTTTGAATTACAAACAACAAAATGTTACACAGCAAGCAAATGTTTTTTAGTTGTTAGCAAAGCTTTAAGATAATCGCACATTGCTTTTGCCGTCAATTGAAAAAAAAAATTATTGCAAATGGAAAGTTATAATCTATCCAGAGATTAACATTTTGAAAGCCTCCCACTCTGATTATTTAATTTGATGACATCATAAATCCAGAAATGAAGCTCCATGAGGCTGTCAGGCAGTGTTTGTGCATGTGGACTGGAGCTGCTGTGAACGCGAGGACTCCCAGTCTTTCACCTGTGCAGGTGTGCAGCCACAGTTCATGCTTGTTTTCATGTTTCCTTTGTATATTTTTAATCTCCCGACGGATAAATGGCCAAACCCACTTCATCTCATTTTTTTGCACCAGCACGAGTGTGAAAATACTTCCAACTCAGTCAAGTGACCTTTTCCTCCCGATCCCGTAGACAGAGACACGTCGCTACCGTAGGTGGGACAGTCCCGCCTCCATGGGCGTGGGTGCGCAGGGATGCTCTCACAGACTGGACCAACACCTTGTAGATGAGATGACATCACTGTTTAGCTCAAGGTGACAACATGGAGGCAGTGGAACGCAAGAGTTGGGTGTAATCACGGTAATCACATTACATTTGTCTGTAAGTAGTGGGATGAATCATTGTTCAGAGTCCAGGAACTACGTCGTAGCGCGCGCGCGCGTGTCACTCTCTCTCTACCCTCCTTCTCTCCAGGTGCGTGCTTCCCCGTGGTCACGTCACTCCCTCAGCTGAGGCTCAGTGAGCGCTGGGATGAAAACAGCAGGCAGAGCCGCCGTCCGCGATCACTTTCCAGCTGGTGATGAGTCATGTTTAGTGACCCTCATCGGTTTTGTGAGGACCACCTTTTGACGAATGTCATTTTTGAGTTTGTAAATAAAGTTAGTCAATATATAGAAATATATTGATTAACTTTTAGCAGTGGCTTCTTTTTTCACGCTGGTTTTTCTTTTTGATTTGTCCTGCCTCCCACTCCTGGACATCTGTGAGTCAACAATCCCGTAGTCACCAGCTACTGAGCTAACAAGGTTGTCACCTTGCACCCGACAGCACTTTACAATTGTATGTTCATCAATCACCTGCATAAAAGGCCACTGGAAAAAAAACAACAAAACACTGAAATCAAGTGTACCTTTTAACGCTTGTCCAACGATCACCTCGACCTCTCGTCACGACCCGGCTGGAGTTTGAGCAGGGGAGAGCAAAAATAGCAGAGTGGTCCTCAACTTTTGAGGGCGGGAGACAGGCTGTGCCCATGACTTTGAATTCATTCTTTTTAGTTAAAGGATAATTGTGTATCCACACCTTGTAAGGGAAGGTTTAATATCATGTCGTTAATTTGTGGTGTTTAATGTCCACAGGACTAATGAAGGAAAGAAAGCATTACTATCAAAGTAATGTGTAACATGTGACACTCAAGGGAGAGTCCTGCAGCTTCATGTACAGCAGGAGGTGATGCAGTATTGACAGAGGGTAGCACGCTAACATGACCAACGCTGGAATTCCTCTCTCTGTCTTCTCCAGAGGCCAAACTGTGGTTCATCAGTTAGGAGACCCATCCGTAACTATTCCTCTACTTCCTCCTCTCCTGTTCCTCCTTATGCTTCCAACCGCTGACGGAGGAAAGCTGTGTTCTCTCAAACTCATTCCTTTTACATTTAGAGGAGAAATGCTCTTCCTGCGTGTGTGGCGAGGCGCCTTCACCCCACAGCCATGTTTCATTTATGAAAATAGTCAAAACAGTCTGCTGGCTCCTGCCTCTGTCAGAGAGACAGGGGCGGGGAGTCCATGCTGCAGCCTGCTCCCGCCGTTTAAATATTTCACCAGCCCAGAGAAGAAATGGTATTCTGATGCGCTCCACGATTTTCAGGGAAAGGTCAAGGTGGAATGGAAAGATTCACATCTGTGCCGTTTTCAGGACTCCTCATGACAGTGCTGCTGGGAAATATGTGGACTGGAGAAACACCATCCCAGATCATTGCTCCCGGGTCGATATTACTTTCAGTCCACCACTCAAACTCGGAGCCTCTCTGCATTATCGACCCATCTAATGTCATAGACCTGTGGCCCTGAGGATGCATAGAAAATCCTGCTATTCAGCTTTTAACTTTGCAATATGACTTCACATATTTAACATTGCTGTCACATTTAATCCATCATGTTGCCAGTTGCTGTGGCTCACAGCTGACTATGCACGCACTTTTACAGCCCCACAAAGGAGCTGGATGTTATTCTACTGCACTTCCTCTTTGTGACTCCAGGTTGCAGGAGGTTCCAGCTACTTGTAGTCAGCTAATGGTGACTGATGGCTAACAACAGCTTCAGCAACAAAACAACAGCAAAATTGCCCCTTTTACAAACTCTCAAGAGCGCCCCTGGTGTTATCAATGTCCTCTTTATCCAGCCGTACGCTCAGTAATCCACAGAACACTTTTGTTTGAGCTAAAAACCAATTAACTGGCAGTTCAGCACGACTGTGAATGAGCGCAGGACTGTTAGTGTTGTAGAGTGTTTCTCTTTACGCTCAAATCAAAATGCTTGTGGATTGTTGAGAATACAGGAGGACAGAGAGCTTGGAAATGAACGACATTTAACAGCTTTGCTTTTGTCAGCCACCAGTCTCCATTAGCTTCAAGCTAAATACGTGTGGCTGGCTTATTCTGCATCCTCTCGTCTCAAAGAAGTGATGCAGGAGGGGAGAGCTCCCTTTACGTACGAAGGCAAAGAAACCAACTCTGGTTAAAGTTTGGCTTTAAGGCCTGTTGAAAGACCTCAGAGGAAAGGAGGGAGCTGCACAGGTGAAAGCAAGAGGAGCAGAAGACTCCATCACCCATCATCCACGTAGCGGGGATGTGAGGTGGGGGGGGGGGGGCGTGGCGGTTTGATGGCGGAGATGACATTGCTGAGGTAGCTAAGGCTTTAGTTGAGGATGCTGTCAAAAATAGTACACGGAGATTATCTTTTATTTATCAGTTATCCTTGTATAAATTGCAGTAAACAAATCGATGTCTGGTGTGAGCACCCACCTTCTTAGCACTGGTGCCTGGAATGTTTTTCCAAAGTCTAGTAGATTTTTAAAAAAAAATCTTGAAAACTTGCAAAGTTCTGTGGATTCTTCTTCCATCTCCTGTAGGACTCGTATTCATCTAGTTCCTCAATCAAGTTCTTTACAGCTCGGCTATGTAGTTGGGGATGTTGTTCTGCAGCAGAATCAGTTCGTCGCAATCAGACGGCTCTTTGATGGTGATGATGATACAAATCTGAACGTGCGTCTCAGCCAGCAGTGAGGATGCAATGAACTCTGGCCAGACATTTGTAGTTCTGTGGTGACCAGCCTCCCCTCTGATGGAGACAAAGATTGTACATTAGGCTCATCAGTCCAAAGCACCGGCCGCCAATTTCTACACAGCAGTTCTGGTATTTTGTGCACAGGTGAGTCACTTGGCTTTGTTTCCACATCACATGAATGGACTTTTGGCTGCAGGTTTTTCACCAAGAGCTGAGCTGGCTGTGCTGCTGTGTTTCAGAGGGAGGTCAGCTTGATTTGTCTTTCATCTGCTGCTCTCGCTTCCCTTGGCTGATTGCTGCGTTTCTGATCCTCAGCATTTCTGATTCTTTGTGCTTTTGCGGAAGAATTGGACGTCACCTCGGGAAACGCTCGCGTGTCACACGATTTTTGCCTGTGAGAGGCCGATGCGGGATGACGCTGGCCACTGTGGTGTAAACATTTCAAAAGCCTCAGTCAGTTTTATTCCTTTACACAGATGTTTTCTCTCAGTTTTTGAATTTACTTCATTCTGCGTTGTTTGTCGGCACGCTAGAAATGGTACTTAAGAGCTGTAAAGAGGTTGGTGGTGTGTGCCTGAACATGAATCATTTCACTGGAATATTTATGAACCATAAGATGAGAAATATTGCTGATTCGTGCTGATTCGACATGCGTGTTTGCCACATGAGTCCGGCTTGATTTCATGGGTTAGTAACTACTGAACTTCCTACAAAGTAGTAATATCATTACTTTGTTTAAAGCTATTGTGCATCATATTTCATATAAATAAACACACTCTGTGCTCAAGCCCTCACCTCAGCTAACACACACTCATTAAGTTCAGTGTGACCAAGTAAATCTTTGCATTTCACACTAAATGTCCCAGTGTAGCAGCATTCCTGTTAGCATAGCTGGCTACTTCACATTAGCCCTCAAACTTAAGTATGGATACATAATTTAATTGCACAGACCTTCTAGAATTACCAAAATATGAACTGAAATCCATCCATCCATCGTCATCTTCCGCTTATGTCTTACTAGTAAGGGTCGCGGGGGGCTGGAGCCTATCCCAGCATCTACGGGTGAGAGGCGGGGTTCACCCTGGACAGGTCGCCAGTCCATCACAGGGCCAACACACAGAGACGAACAACCATTCACACTCACATTCATACCTACGGTCAATTTAGAGTATCAATCAGCCTCGTCCCCAAATTGCATGTCTTTGGACGGTGGGAGGAAGCCGGAGTACCCGGAGAGAACCCACGCAGGAACAGGGAGAACATGGAGACTCCACATAGAAAGATCCCGTGCTGGAGCCGGGACTCGAACCTGGAACCTTCTTGCTGTGAGGCCACAGTGCTGACCACTGCACCACCGTGCAGCCCTGAAATGAAATAAGATCGATCAAATCCTGATGGTGAAAGAAGACGAACTTAACCACCATTCCTCACTGCAGCTTTGGAACCACGTGGTATCACAGCCACCATAGCTGCAACATATGGTCAGATGGTAACTGTCAGCTGGTTCTACATCCTAACAGCAGGAACTGACAGCCAGCTCTCGACAACCACGATGTTAACAGAGAAACAGAGAGGAACTTGGAACATCAAATTACTGTACTTGATCACCAAATCTGAACTCCATTTAGAAAACAAGCATTTTAAATGTCACCTTGTGTAAATATGTGACAAAGCTTGAACAAGTCAGCTTCATGTTGTGTACCTCACCGTTATTTTTATCCACGTACTGTTATTCAGTTAAAAACTCCCAAATATGAGTAGGAAGCAGCAGTCAGTCGGCTGATTCTATACATATGTAGTACTTTTATTACCTGTAAGGGCATTTATGTGCTCAGCATCCTAGTCCAAGACAAATATTCCAGATACCAGATCATAGTGTACCATACATACCGTACCGTACTGTATTTTATCAAATCTTATTGTACTGTATGGTATGATATCGTATCGTATCGTATCGTATCGTATCATATCATATTGTATCGTATTGTACCGGATTGTATTATACTGTATTGTACTGTACCGTATCATATCACATCATATCGTACCGTATTGTATCATGTCTTTACTGTATCATATTACACATTAAATGAGCACAGAATGCAGGCTGTGCTACTAACTAGCTTAAGGTCACTGTAATACTGCTCAGAAGAAGCTCCGGCTTTGCTTCTCTACTGTGAAAGCTTTACTTGAAATATCTCAAAGATCAGGGTGGCCCGGTGGAGCAGTGGTCAGCACTGTCGCCTCACAGCAAGAAGGTCCCGTGCCCGAGCCGGGACTCGAACCCGGGGTCTTTCTGTGTGAGTCTCCATGTTCTCCCTGTTCCTGTGTGGGTTCTCTCTGGTACTCCAGCTTCCTCCCACAGTCCAAAGACATCAAGAGGGGACCAGGTTAATCCAGACTCTAAATTGACCGTAGGCGTGGCTGGGAGAGCCAATGGTTGTCTGTCTATTTGTGTTGGCCCTGCCATGGACTGGTGACCTGTCCAGGGTGAACCCCGCCTCTCACCTGAAGGCTGCTGGGATAGGCTCCACCCCCACGACAGGATAAGAGGTAGAAAATGTGCAGCTCCCAGTCAGTCAAAAGTGTTCTATTGCTCGAGCAAAGTAGTAGAATCTGAGGCGAGAGCATCACGCCTATTAGGAGTGGAGTCAGTGTTGGCTAGTTACAAGCCTGGCTAACAGCCATGCCAGTTTCCTTCTGTTAAAAAGGGCCGGTTCTGTGCTCTGGACATATGCATGCAATCCATCTGCAACAATCGAGAGTGATACTTTGAAATTGCATAACCACTTTAACTCAACTTTCATGCCGCAGCAGAATTTCAAAATAGCTCGCATTAGACATGCCGCCGAGTTGTGAGCAGAGAAGCACTGTAAAATTAACTTTTTCAAAGCCTGCGCGAGTGTGTCTCTGTGCATGTGTGTGTTAGAGCCAAATAGTCCTTAGCATTAAGATTCTCATTACAGGATCAGCTCTTTCATCCTTGGGTTCAAAGCGCCGCCCTAGCCGACGGCAGTGGGCGAGCAGATACATACTAACATTTGATAGATGGAGAGGAGGAGGAGATCAGAGGGACATGGCATGGAGGAAGGAGAAACGACGGAGGAATATGGCAAGAGAGAAAGAGGGAAAACCTGTGGAAGAGGGTGAAAAAGGAAGTTGGAAGGGGGAAAAAGGGAAAATTAGGTGACTATCGGTTTCAGGATTATGTAACCCCAGTGGTGGGGATGAGCCGAGTTCGCATTCAAGCATATGCTTGCACACAAATTGCAAAGTCATGAGCTGGTAGTTGAACACCAGCTGAGAGGCGTCTGAAATACAACACAGTACGACTCTATTATTCACTGGGTGGTGCAAAAGCATTGCAGCCTGCCCGCTGCACTCAGGCAGCTCTGCCTCACTGGTGGGCTTTTCATCAACAGCTTGCTTAGATCAGTGTTCCATATCAAGTGTTTTCATCAGGCTGGTGTTATTTCCCCTCCTCCTCCCATGTGCTGGCCTTTTGCGGGGCCAGAGGTATTTCTCTGTATAACAGGCTACAGCTCCTGCTAAAGCAAATCAATAGAAGTGCATTCTGCTAGCGTAGCGATCAGCAGGAAAACGAGCAGCTCTGTGCACAGCTGCTGACATCTGCCTGACAATGTAATAGAGTAGACTGTATTTCAGCTCCGCGTCCGACAGGTGAGCGTGTCCAGATGAGACGTGGCTGCTGCACGGGACTCCTACTGTGTGTGTGTTTGTGTCTGTGTGCGTGTGTGTACCCTCCTCAGCAGCCTCCTCACTGTCCGCCTCCTTTGTAAGCTGGGGATGCAGAGCAGTAACAAGAGGGCGGAGTCTGTGTCAGGAGGTGTCACCTTCCATCTTTCCATACACTGACCTTCTGAGGTGACCCGCTCAGCTCGACTGAAACCAGCATTGGTGTGTGTGAGTGTGTGTGATTCTCACTTTGTGAGCCTATGAATCATTTGCAGTGACGGCTACAGAGAGATGCCTTTGAGGTACAGAGAGCAGCAGGAGAAGAGAAGGTCAGTTCTCTCATGATTCTGTCAACTGTAGGTTTTCAATCAGAGCCGAGGCCCAGATGTCATGGCCTCCACCTCCTGTTCCTCCACAGCCATGCAGAACAAACAGTATCTACAAATGAAAACTTTTTCTCACAACAGTATTTCACCTATAAAGTGTATTTTTCCTTGAAGTACTTGCAAATAGACGCCTTGAAATACAGAACACTACTTGTTTGTGACTCCAGAATGCAGAGAGAGCCAGCCATCTATATATTTAGCTTGACGCTAATGGAGACTGTTGGCTAACGACAGAAAAAGCTTTCCTAATATGAAGAAGTAGATTTGTGAGTACCTGAAAGGCAAAAATCACTTTTTGGCTGATGAATGCTTGATAGTCAAATATTTCTCAATAGTTCCAGATTCTTGGTAAGCAACAACCAGCCTGTCCTCCCCAGGTAGTGGCCGACAGGGTTGCTCGTGTTGTGACTTTTAAGCTACTTATTCTGACCCAGCCTTATGCTTCAAATTAACCCGCAGGCAAAGATGGTCAGTGTGTCGTTTAACACTGAAAAGACACTGAGAGTCGAAACTGAATATCTGTTTTGCTCCGTGTGTCTGGCAACCTTACAAGACGCCGTTACAGTTTGGGCTGTGTTTCACTGAGTTGTGGTTAAATCTCAACCACAGTCTTTTTTACTAAACCTAACCACACCTTAACCACTTGCTCTGGGACGTCACTGCAGACGATCCGAGGTCTGACGTACAGATCAACCCTGATGATCATGACGGCCGACACATAATATAAGAGCCAGACCCCTGACTGCTGCCCTGTGTTACAGGCTTATAGTATAGGGGCACTAATTTAAGAAGCTCTTCCTGGGTGGTACTGGAGAGTAAGAACAAACAACCTGCCAGGTTTGATTCAGAGGACTTCTTGGTAAAAAGGAGGCACATTTGTACTTTTTGACTTTGGATCAGTGGCAGAGGAACGCCAGCTCTCAGGTTGGCGTGGTTGGACAGCGTTGTTACACAGCGTGCTGGTCAGTGTGCACTGGAGTTCATTCAGTAGTGTTCTGTGCTGAGTGGACTAGGAGCCCCCTTATAGGATCAGATCTTTACCATAAATAAAAGCTGAACTGAAAACTAGTGTCCATATAAAAGGAAATAAAGCAGCAGAACAATGTCATGTGTCAAGTTTCTGTCTGTCTGAAAATATGCAGTTCTGTTGCTAAGGAACAAGCATACTCTACTCTGTAATAAGAGAAACTCACAGTGTAGAACCTTTTTTACACCATGAATGACTTTGAACTGTTATTTTCAGTGGAGTCTATCTGAAACTAAGCATAAACACACCTGCTACAGTACGCCGTGCTCCAGTAAAGTCTGCAGGTGAATATTTTAAATGGACAGGCTACACTGAGTCCCACGGCAATCAGCGGTAAAGGGGCTTCCAGAACCAGGACCTGTAAGTCTCCATCTCCGTCATCAGGTGCTACAGGGAGGGTGGAGATGCAGCCGGGAGGATGGACTCTTACCTGATGTGGGCAGAAACTGCTCGTTCACCAGGAGGACCCCGGTAGACTACCGAACTCAGTAGATCCTGGGTCTTGTTGTGCCCCCCTGCACGACAAGCTGAGCCCTGTCAGTCATACCCTTCATCCAGCAGCAGCCCACCACCGTGAACAGGCACCAGCAGAGTCCAGCCTTGTGCTAAAACCCCTGTTTGTTTGTTGTTTTTTTAACCTCTCTTGGGTCCTGCATCTTAAAAAAGTCAGCAAGACCTGATGAGGCATCGCTGAAGGGTTTGATGTGATAAACTGAACTCTCAAGTACAAAGAGGTGAAGGCGTGTTTCTGCAAGCGTAGAAATACTTGTTGATGGGGGGTTGGGAGACAATGACACTGTTGTTGTTGATGTTATATTGTTGAGGTAACAAATGGACCTTTGAGGGAACATTCTTCAGAGCTGTCGCTGGAAGAACAAACCTGTTCCTGCCTTGTATCTCCATTATTCAATGTGTATCCCATTTGCCTCCTCCCTACCTAAACAAACACCTACAGAGGATTTTGGACTCTCTGGACTTGTGCTCTGACGCTAAGATGTGTTTTTGGTCTTCGTCTGACAGTTTGTAAATTGAAAATGTAAGTTGTTTCTGTGCCTGATGAACTTTTGGTTTTAAGAGGAAAGCCTACAGGCAGGATGTATGACATCACATAACATGCACGTGTCATGAGGTCACTTGAAACCTCCAGCTCGTTAAAAGTCCGAATGGACGTGATAGAAGAGAGGAAGGAGACATCTTGTGTCCAGCAGTCAAACTTGAGAAACAAAAACATCTCTATTGCTACATTCTGGTATTTTTATCGTGAGTTGACAGTTTTTTGTTTGTTTTTCCCGCAAAAAGAATCTGTCAAACATTTGTAGTACATGATAGCGTATTTTTTTTGGTAGCAGCAAGGACCAGTACACCACTGGGCCAGAGTCTGATACCAGCATGTGAAAGTCTTCACTGGAGAAACAGAAACATTCTTTTTTTCATTTCCTCATAGCAGAAGTGTTTCTTCATTTCCACAGGTGGTGCCTGGACCTGATCAACCAGCTGAGTTTGTGAAGGAAAGCTTCCGATGGTTATGGCATGTTTGTAGTCTCTGAATGAACTCGCATTTAGGAAGAAGAGCCAGACAGAAGGTGTAAAAACAGTAAATACTTAAAACACACAGCGCGCGTCATTTATGATGATTAACTATTATATTTAATTCAGTGTGTGTGTGTGTGTGTGTGTGTTTTTCTGTGTGCTGGTCTCAGCAAAGTGATTGTGTTAGATATTGATGTGATGCTCTTCACGCCTTTATGGAGTGTAAAATTAACGAGCTGTTGGCTATGCCGATGAGATTAAATGTTATGTGTGTGTGTGTGTGTGTGTGTGTGTGTGTGTGTGTGTGTGTGTGCGCGCATGATTCATTGGTGGTGGGCGTTCAGAGAGCTGCTGCTCTGCATGCTAAACTGACGCCACAGGCTGTGAGGGTCAGCGTGCATCAGGCTCAGGAAAAGGACACCATCGTTGGAAGGAGAAGCTGGATGTTGTGAGCAACGCGCACCGTTTCTGGTCATGGATGATTGTAGTTTAAAAGAAGATCTTTGTCACTGTATCGTAATATTATCCACTGTCTCAGAAGTCTCTGTCATGGCTGTATTGGTATCGTGTGGTGAAGTAATTAAACTGATCTTTGCAAGTATGAAAATTGCTACCCTCTAATTTGAAAGGCAAACAGCAGTGAGAAAAGGCTCCAGACTCGGTTGAATCTGGTTGCAGCTGTTATTTTATGCAGGATGTATTTTGGGTGTGGGATGAATAAAACATCAGAGCACCTTGTTTATTTCCATCCTTCAACCGTAACTCGTTCTTTACATAATTGAATTCTAGACGGTTCAAGGCAGTGCATCTAATTGAACCTCTAGCCGCCAGGGAATGATTTGTTTCCATGCTGACTTCAGACTCTGGTCCTATGAGGTGCTGCTCTCCACCCAGGAGGGGCTCTTGTGGATCACATGAAGGGTGGGGGTCATAAGATACGGGACTGTTTGGTTCACCTTGCTTGCTTGTTGATCTTAAGCTTCTGGGTTTTTTTGCCTATCTCTACCTGGCAGCTACTCAAACCTGAATGATTTACACGCTAAAAACATGGCTCCCCTCCAGGTCTGCAGGTTATCCTCCCCCTCCTCCCTGCCTTCCTCCCCTTCTTTTTCTACACAATGTGATTTTGTTCACGTGTGATTTGTTGCCTAATCTGTCATGTTGTGCAATACAGACGAGACAGGTTTGGATTGTGAGAGATGTTTGGCCCATTGTGCACTGAGGTTCTTTATGCACAGCCATGCCCTCTCAATATGGATGCCATTGTAGCCTGCAGCTAATGATCACATTCAGCTCTACTTCCGCTTTCTCACACTGAGCTGCAGCGGCACATTAGCATTCTGCTCAAGCATGCAGCCAGCAGAGGGTTGGTTTACAGGTGGAGAACATGGCCTGATGTAGGCAAGGAGAACGTTCTAAACATACATAAAAGATTCAAAGTAAATGCTCAGAGTGCTGCAGTCACATCATGCAGCAGCCTGTTGCTGTGGTAGCTCTTTGCTCGCCCTCAAACCACCACGAGTTGTTGCTCCCTCATCTTATATTCATTGAGGGTTTTGTGCAGGTGCTCAGTTAAACGCCTGAATAAACTCTGTGGTAAATAGTAGCTTAATTTAATTTAATGTCTTGTTCCATGGAATTTAACTCACCAGTAAATACAGCACTTGCGACTTTCTAAGTGTTTACGTCTCTTAAAAACAACGGTTGCTCAACAAGACTCCAAACATTTTATGCTTAAAATGCTTCAGAGTGGTGTAGGGCTCATAAATAAAATATCTGTTGCCACTGGGTTTCGCTCTGGCAATGATCAGAAACCCAGTGGCCCTATTCCAGCTGTCATAGGGTGAGAGGCGGGGTTCACCCGGGCCGGGTCACCAGTCCGTCACAGGGCCATCAGGAGCAGTTAGGGGTTCAGTATCTTACTCAAGGACACTTAGACATGGTCACCGGGGGAAGTGGGGATCGAACCAGCAACCCTTTGGTTGCTAGACGACCCCTCTACCTCTGAGCCACGCCGCCCTCCTACAATAAACCCAGTGTAACAATTCCATTGGTTCTTGGTCAA
Source organism: Aulostomus chinensis (assembly GCF_037954235.1). Lineage (NCBI taxonomy): Eukaryota > Metazoa > Chordata > Actinopteri > Syngnathiformes > Aulostomidae > Aulostomus > Aulostomus chinensis. The sequence continues at coordinate 4,705,444 of NC_141342.1, forward strand.
GGAAACCCAGGCGATGCAAACCTCCAGGTTGGCCTTCATCTTCCCTGCAGCGTTCTATGGACAGATGAAGTTTTATGGAGTGAGCAAAAAGGTTAAAGGCTGGGAACCACGGTTGAGTTCTTTGTTGGCGCAGAACAAATCACTTCAGTGCTCCGTGTGCCGTTTGGCTGACCCGGTCCCACCGGTGTTACAGCCATCCCTGTCAGCTCCTTGTTCACTTCATTTATCAAAGCGAGATCTGGCTCGAGAGTTTCAGGGTCCTTGAAAGAACAGACAAACTCCAATAGGCATGAAATGGGGACTGAAACAGGTTTCATTTGTATTTGTATTTGGTCCACAGTTAGTCAGCTTAGAAGGCTCCAGCCCCCCACCACCCTTCACAGGATAAGTGGAAGAAAATGAACGGATGGATGGATGGATGGATGGATGGATAGCCTGCTTAGATTAATTTGCCCATGTTGGTTTGAAAATTAGTGCAGCTATAAAAAACTGAAACAGAGACAAGGAGAGCTTGTTCAGGTCGTCAGAGAGTTCCACGGTTGCAGATGTCCAGGCAGTTTTAGAACTTTGTTCGTTCCAAATCAACAATAAAGAAAAACCCCTCTGGCCATCAGAGGTCAGAGCTAAAGTTCGCTATCATTGTTTTCCTCCTGCTCACTTCAAATAAAAGACACTATAAGTCTTGGGATCAAACTTCCTCCCACGGTTCATTCATGAAAGGGTAGACAGGAATCCTACATGTAGTTTTGCCTACTGGTTTACTTACTTACTGGTTACTGGAATAAGAAGACTTCAGAGGTTGTTTTGGGAAGTTCAGCAAGCTTGTTAGCAGGCTACTTGCTAACATTAAGCTGGCACATTTCTGCATCTGGCTTTAGATCATCAAGACCCTGAATACGCGCCTCTCTGTCCGGCTCATCCCAGACGCTTACCAGAAAACACTAGAATCAGAACAAGGACTCATTAAGATAATCCAACTGGAACAGGATTCTAAATTTGTGATATTATCACTTACTGGGTAACAGTGGAATATTAGTGCATGAATGTGTCCTGGGAGCAACTTTCCTTTGAGCTGTCCACTTGTGATTGGATCATCTCACATCAGATACTGATGGCTGCCATTGTTCTCTTTCAGTGCCAATCGCTGTGCGTGTTGTTTGTAAACCTGTTGTATTGTTAACAGAAAGTTCTGCAATGACGACGAATCTGATAGAGAACGGATGAGGAACATGGAGGTGTCGTGCGCGAGGTGGGTGCTGCAGCGGCCGGCTCTCAGACACTGACCAGGCCTGTCGCTCCTAATTAGTCCCGCTAATGCAATCCTTCTGCTGAGCTCAGCCTGGAGTAAACTACCCGCACACTTCATTACCTACTGCTAACCCATACGCACACACACACACACACACACACACGCACGCACGCGCGCTGCCATCATTGTGGCTCATGGAAGATGCTACGTGGAGCACAATTAGCAATAATGATATAACATCTTTCCAGGAAATGGTGGACCTGGCTGCAGCTGTTACACAAACACGAGCCTGCTGACATTTCTGCCATGTCATCCTAAACATAGCAAAGTGAAATACCTCTCATCGCTGAGTTGCTCCTCCTCCCTGTCAAAGCTGCGGTGGTTTGTCTTTGTCTTCTGATGTAAGACTGCAATGTGCAGGCTACTGAACATCCACACTATAATTATTATGCTAACAATGGATATTGTTTGTCTGCCTGAGTGAAGTACACGTCAACTTTTTATTAAATTAGGAAGTACTGTACTTGTACATGTTTGACTTCAGTACTCGTTAGGGCTGCGTTTGCCCACTCTTAGTCCACAGAAGTCCTCTTGAAAGCATCCTTCCAGCAGGACAGGAGCTTCCCTCGATGGCACAGATAGTTCACATCTTCAGTTTCACTTTTGCTCTGCACCCTCATCACAAGTGATGACTTAGTTTATAAAAGTATAGATAAACTGCAGGGAGTTCACTGCAGATTTGTAATAATTTACTTGAAGTTTACTGTCAGTGGAAGAGTAGTTAACACGCTGCTATTTGACCTTCATGTTTTAGACTACAAATGTCTCTTTTTTTTGTAAAAATACACAATGTACTGTCATACAAGTGACAAATAGAATGACTTACTTCTCAGCTGGGATAGGCTCCGCCCCCCATGAACCTTAACAGGATGAGCGGTAGAAAATGGACGGATGAATGGTTGTGGATATGACGTTGGATTTCAGCTGGTCTGCACAAATCAAAGTGGATCTTTTTCAGTCGTTGTTAGCCATTAGCTTCGAGCTAAATATAAGTGGCTGGCTCTTTCTGCATTCTGGAGTCACAAAGAGTAATGAAGGAGGGGGGAATGTCTTTGTGAGCTGAAGACCACTTCATCTACTGTATGAATACTCTACAACACTTCTTGAGAGAGTTACTATCCAGCGTATTGTATTCATTGTAATGATGAATTTATTTTTCATAATAATATCTCAGAGCTATTATCAGTTTACTTTTAAACCTCTCACCTTGACAGTGTGTCAAACTGTCAATAAGAGCCAGTAAACTTCCTGCTCTCTGTCTCTCTGGATGCTGCTCTGCATGAGAGCAGCATCTAAATGCATAAACAGTGGACAAAATGTATTGTACTCATTGCCAGGCAGGTTATTCTTTCAAAAAAGGTCAGAGGTCCGCTGCTTGCAGGAATAATCAATGCGTCTATCAACAGTTATGTATCTTGTGAGAGTGACCTTGACAACAAGCTCACTTTCTGTAAGGTGCTCTCCGCAAGAGAGATGTAAATGTTGCACTTCCTTAACCTCATGTTTCAGTTGTCCGTCACTGCTTGTCTCGCCCGTGGTGGTGCGATAAAGAAATATCAGGAGCTTAAAAAACAAAAGGTAAGCCGATCTCTTGTTTTGGAGGCAGGAGGATGTGATAGAGTTAGAATTCCAGGGGGAATGAATGAGAGCGGCGTCCTCAGGACATACGAGCGTCATGCATGTTATGTGTTCTCTTGTGCAGAGGACGACTGACAGACGGTTTCAAGTGAACTGGAGGGAAACTGGAGACGAGGAGGTCAACAGACACTGGACGGACTGGCTCAGGTTGATTGGGTCAGTGTTTCCACTCACACCTCACCATCCCCTGACAGACTGTCCAGCAGAAACCATCCCTCTTGTCACTAATGTGAGAGGCTTCTCATGTGGAGAGGGGAGAACTCGGCTGCTCAGCAGGGAGCATCGTCTCCTGGTTAAAGCGCTCACCCCAGAAATGTGTTTCACATTTCAAATATTCACAAACCGTTGTTTTGAACCCACAAGCATGTTTTTGTTCCTTCCTTTTACTTCTTGGTGATTCCAGAATGCACCAAGATAATAGCAGCTGATGGCTAACACCAGCAAAACCGTTTAAAGGTGTCTGTTTGCAAACTCACTGGCGGCGGCGTGGCTCAGAGGTAGATAGGACGTATAGCAACCGAAGGGTCGCTGGTTCCATCCCCACTTCCCCCAGTGACCATGTCCAAGTGTCCCTGAGCAAGATACTGAACCCCTGATTGCTCCTGATGGCCCTGTGACGGACTGGTGACCCGTCCAGGGTGAACCCCACCTCTCACCTAATGTCAGCTGGGATAGACTCCACCCCCCACCCCGCGACCCTTAATGGATAAGCGGTACGGAGGATGGGTGGGTGGCTGTTTGAACTCTGACGCGTCCACGTCTTCTTTATCCAGATGGACAAACACTTTGATTTGAGCTCCAAACAAACGGCTGCTTCCTGTTCCTGGATGTGAATGAGTTGGTACCACTGAGTGTGCCAGCAGGCACCAAACCAGATCGGTACGGAAACAAGAATAAAGGAAATGGCGATTGTCCCGGATGATGAGTCTCACAATCGTTGTTCGTCGTCACTCTCCATTAGCTTCCAGCTAAATGCATGCATCTGGGCTGTCTGGAGCCACGACGAAGCAGTGGACACAAACATCTACATGAGCTCAAGACAGCTCTCTGTGAGAACTTGACAGGCAGAACACACTTTTTGGGCAAAGTTTTGCATAAATGTTCCAAGAGGTACACCTCTCAGTTTCGACTCAAACCCTGAGGTAGAGCAGGAGGGGACTGACAACAGAAACACGGTGGAACCATTTGTATTTTTTGTATGAAACGTAATGTTCTGACTGACATTTTATGAATAATTGAATACACGTCTTATTACTGGGACAAAGGAGATTATTCCTATGATTGTGTTGTAATGTAATACTGACCAACAGTGATACTGACTGGATTCACTCACATGGATTATGTAAATGTCATCTCACTCAGCAGTTGGGGAGGAAGATACAGGATCCTGGGGAGGAAGTTACTTTAGCTGGGACAGAAAGCCCAAGGCGGCGGCAGTAAACAAACCCAGACGTGACAGTCAGACACTCACACAGACACCCACAGGTCACGTCTGTCTCCATTTATTTCTCTCTCTTCTCTTCTCTTCTCTTCCTTGAAAGAAATAAAATCCTTTGAAGGGAACTTTAGGATTTCCTCTCTTTTCATTGTCCAAACCAAAGCATCGATCTCCAGCTTAGAAGCGTCTCCTCACAGGATGGAACGATGCTCCTCTTAAAAGATGAATCAAAACTTTGAAAACCGCGTCACCTGAAAAATGCTGCAGAAGACAAGACTGTTCATCTTTGCTTGTGAAAAAGGTACCAATCAGGAATGAAGAGTGTTTTACTTCTGGCTGATCAAAACTTTCAAATACTTGAGTACACATGAGGGGTGTGACATCATTGTCTGTCTCTGCATCTGTGGCTGAAAACGTTTGCAGCGCTGCTACAGATTATTCTGTTCCTTCACTAGGAATTTGACCTTGTTAATAGGTTGTACACTCGTTTTATCACATAAAGACACCATTACATGATTCTACGTTCCAAAAAAGACGCCTGATTCACGGCCAACTCATTTAACAAAATAAGATGTAAAAGTTCATGCAACTGATGCACGTTGCAGCCATTTTGAATCGTCACTTATCTTCAGTTTTCTGAGTCGGAAGTGTGACCTCAGAGGGGGTTCTAAGATTTGCATCCCACAAATTCCGACTTCCCCCTTCAACTACAACACACCAGCAGTTTCAGCGGTGATTGATTTGTGCCTGACTGATCGCAACATAACATTACGTAACAGGTCGTCCCCCGGGACCCGCCCTGACCTGCCGCGCTGCCTCTTGAGTCTGCGCCGCCATCTGCAAGTCGTCCCTCAGGACCAAGACCTCGCTCTAACACCTACGGTCACGAGCCATGAAATCATCGGGTCAGTTTTAATCGAGTTTTTGGATTTGTTGCATAAAAAGAAATGCAGATGTTTCCGTCAACTTGTTTGGAGTGAAAATGCTAGATAACCTGCCAGGATGGCGGGTGCAGGTCAGGGAACGTTACACATGGCTGCAACAAACAGAGTAGAAGAGGACGACTTGAGGGATCGCCTTCAGTTGGACACGTTGTTGTAAGACCAGCTCGTATTGGACTTGATGCTGACGGTTTGGGAATATCCAGGATGACGATGGCGGCTAAAACAGCTACACAGTCACGTGAGTTAAAGATTTACAACTCTGACTTCCGTTTGCTGAATTTACTATTTTTCAAAAAAGGCAAAAGCACTTAAAAGCAGGTGAAAAACAAATTTTTGTTGTTTTTAATTTTTTTTCTTCAAATTTTGACATTTCCATCACCCTTTGCTCATTGATTGGGTTAAAATGTGCATCCAAGCATGTTGATGGAAATCTGACAAAGAGGAGCTGACACAAGCACCCAAACGCACCTTCCCACTGTCATCAGGTGAGGAGTCCCAGGGACGGCTTGTTAGCGTTCAGCTACAGCTCCTTTACACAGCGACTCACTATCACTACCTGTGGAACAAAGTGGTGCAGGGTATTGGGGGACAAGACAAACTGGCACTGGCTTGTTCAGGCTGACAAGATCCCCTCTAAAGGACCTCTTTAACAACAGAATGACACAGGCCTGAAGATGAGGTCATTTACAGACTATATTTTACTCACAGACCCACGACATAAACATTGAGTTTTTTTTGGAAAGTTCAGAGCTCAGTGGGGAACAGACAAATTGCAAGCAAAGTAAGCAAATATTTCAAACCAATTCCCCTTCTTGAGGGTGCACGCACACACACACACACACACACACACACACATTGACATCTGCACTAACATGTACAGTCTCATGATATCGTAGTCATGCCTTGCAGTAGGGTGAAATGCTTCTCCTGAGGAGTTTGCAGAATTTCACTGTGTAAGATAGTGAGTAAATTAATTTGGAACCTGAGGGCTAGTCAATGCCAGCCTCAGGGGTGTGTGTGTGTGTGTGTGTGTGTGTGTGAGAGAGAGAGAGAGAGAGAGAGAGAATGACTTAAGCCACTTTTCAGGGACACAAACCTGACTTAAGACCAATTAATTGGTCCCACGCCACCATCAAGCTGGTGGTGTTTGGCACCTGTTGAGACCTGAGGGTTGGTGCTCATTATCTCCTGCACCCCCATCCCACATGAGTGCTCCTTTTTTCTTGATTGATTAAAAACAGGAGCTTAATTCTGAATGTTTGCCTTTTTAGGTATTCATCTTCGACAGTTCAGCCTACCATCCCGTCCAGGTCATTGCTCCACCTTTCACCCATACTTCCTCTCCTGACCAGAGGAGGCGCTAGTGCAGCAACCAGGACACCAACCGTCATGTGGCTTCCCACTCACAGACGTGGCCCCCAACCAGGCTGGAGGAAACACAGTGAAGCAGCTTCCCCCGTGGGCAGCAGAGTGGCCGCTGCCCTACCAGGGTTCCCTGTCCTCAGCCTCTTTGCTGACGTAGAACCGTGTGTGCATTATCGCCTCCAGCTGGAGCAGCGGACCAATGTGGAACCTCAAACGTAGTCTTCGCTCAGGCTGATGGTTAAGATTAATGAATGCATGTGAATGAATGACAGTAACATCTTGCCCTGCATGTAAAGGGCAGTGTGTGTTCTAACTGGAAACGTGTCACGTGACCCAGTGCTCCTCTGCCAGTGTCCGAAACTCAACGGGCACTTGTGCCGACCCTCGTTGATGAATTTATGTAAGAGTAAAGGTCACTGATGTGTCAGCAGTGACTGTCGCACTGGTCTGCTTGTGTTCCTCCTCTGGCTGCTCTCTCCCTGTTCAGCCTCATATTTAGACTAACACACTCTCTCAGTCTTTCCTCCTACTCTGTGTTTGCAGTCGGGATGCTCTCTTTAATTTTAGTATGCCTGTTGGCTGCCTGGTGATTAATTGGACGGCGGGACTCAGGTTGTAAATAGATGTTCTATTCTCATGGTTGTTTTCCCCAGTTAGGGGACCACACAGCTGATTAGAGTACTCTGAACATGAACCACAGCAGGTGCTAGAAAGCCCAGGGTTTACACAAAACACACGAACACAGCTGCCCGTGTATCCTCGTGTGTGTGTGTGCGTGTGTGTGTGTGTGTGACACACTATAAACTGCCTACACAGAGATGTGAGCAATGCTCATGAGTGTATTTTCTTCCTGTCCTGCACTGTTAGCAAATATTGAGTAGCCAGAAGGTCTCGTTGCTGCTCCGGCGTCAAAGCTACAAACGTCCTTCGCGGATTCAACCAGTAAATGCAACACGCAACAAGCATCCTGTTTCATAAAGAGCAGGTGACAACACAACTGACTGTCTGTCAGCGGGCGGCCATGAACGCGACCTGGCTGAGGATCACATGACACACAAATGCTTTCGACCTCTCGCCTTTGAATTAGCCTGTATTGTAGTGTATTGTATTGATAATTAATTTTCCTGTATCTACCTGCTATTATCTACTGAAGAGACTGGAAATTTGACTTAAACAACAAACAAACAAATGATGGGTTCTCTCTGGAACACCGTGAGGGAACTGCTTCATCCTTGACTCCAGTGTCCACTGGGACTCAAGGATGAACTGAAAGGATTTAAAAGGTCAAAGGTCACTGTCAACTAAAACAAACACAGTATCTCAGGGATGCCTTAAAGTAATGTCTTCAAATCTACACCCATTTTGTTGGTCAAAGTTCCAGGTCACTGTGACAAGTGCAGTACTCAGCACAGAGGCATACAACCGTGATGCAGTATTCTACTTTTACTTGTACTTGTAGAATCCATCCATTTTCTACCTCTTATCCCGTTCAGGGTGGCGGGGGTTGGAGCCTCCCTCCACCCACAACCTTCTTGCTGGGGGGCCACAGTGCTGACCACTGCTCCACCGTGTCGCCCTGCTTGAAGAATTGTCAAACCTTTTTTTTTTTTTTTTTTTTTTAACTATGAATCTGGATACTTTGGGTGAAAAAAAATATCAAAATATCTAAAAAGTGTGAAGGTTTCCCTTTCAAACGGCCTCAGCAGCGCATTCCAGCTGCAGGTCCAGGGCAGGTGTTCATGGGTCCTCTGGATGCTGTCATGCTAAAGTTGCTTGTCACATTGCTGCTGTGCTGTTTTGGTAATTATAGAATTTTGTAAGTGTTATTTGAGGAGATGCATCACATGAAGCCGTCTGGATTGGTAACCGTTAAATTGCTGTGTCTCCTCTGCCCTGCTTTCTTCAACACGGCACACACACACACACACACACACACACACACACACACATGCACACACACGCACACACGCAGACACTCAGCTGCTCCCCTCCTGAGGAACCTCACATTGGCGCCCATGTGGACCAGTGGTGCGCTTGCCTGCGTGTGTGTGTGTGTGTGCGTGCGTGTGCGTGTGTGCTCAGAGAATTTGAGTGTATTCATGCGTGTGTGAAGATACAGAGGTGGACAGGAAGCAGAGGAGTCCATAAAGGTGACTGATGGAAGTTACCTGAAATTACCTCCCAGCTGGAGGGAGGCTGGGGAAAATGTGATTGACCCAAAAGCCAATTAAGTGGTGCACAAGTGTGTTCAGTTGTGCATGTGGCTGTGGTGTGTTAGTGAGAGAGGAGTGTATAAAAATAGACTGGTGTCAGTGGCTGTAATGTTCCTGTCTTGTTAGAAGTTCCCCCCCGTTGTCACTCCTCTGCATCACTTAATACAGAATCATGATGTCGTCGTTGTATGTTTCCCCTCGTCCTTTCGTGAAGTCTCTGTCTCCCTGCTTATCTCAACTTTCTCACTACAGCCACACTCACACATGGGTGAACACTCTCCTAGATACACACGCACACACACACACACACACACACACACACACGCACACACACACGCACAGCACTCAACTATTAATAGAGCCAGCAAGGTCCACTGCCTCTCCCACGTCACCCGTCTTTGCCTGTCAGTAACTCTGTGCCTTGGTAACAGTACCCATGACACCACTAAACTATCACATGATGATGGGAAGTCGCCAGCTGCCCCCTGTCACCTGACCCACTGGAAAAAATAACCAGGACTCACGTCTGGTAGAGACGCCATCAACCCAGGGAAGGAGATGTTCCAGCGCAGGCTGGCGTTGGAGGTGACAGCAGCAGACGAGGTGCTGGGATACTAAAATATACACCGGGATAGGAGTGTGTGTGAGTGGTTTTGAGTTCAAGTTGAAGGAAGTGTGTGTTTTCCTAGTGTGAAACACAGTAAAAACAAAAGTATCTGGCTTCCTGAGGTCATGCCGGGATCATTGATGTTACACTGGAGCAGTGAGACTTTTTCAGGCATTTTCAAGCCTTCACAAAACACCCCTCTAACATATTTAATTTATTAGGTATCTGTATGTATATTTTTAAGTCTGAAATATTTGTATCTGTCTCAGTACTCACGCACAAATACTCACAACCCCGTGAAGCTTGCGGGCACAGCGAGGCTATGCTCCTGCATTAGTTATTGCTTCTATCCAAGCTTACTCATCTTTTATTCAGCGCTGCAACTATTAGTCCACTGCCAGAAAATTAATCTTTAATCGACCAGTTTGATAATTGTTCAATTCTGATGATTTATTAAAAGCAGAACTAACATCCCTGCTGCTGTATTTTTTTGAATGTTTTTGTGAACTGAACATCTTGAACAGCTGACGTATGACATCAGCCTGGGTTCACGCCGATCACGACGGTCTGTTTTTATTTTTACTTCACTTGTTTACTTAATTAAAGGAGTTTTTTTAACAGTTTTCAAATCTTCATATTTGTTGCTGTGGGTGCATCACAAATCCAAGTGGGGTGAGTGCTTAATATCAAAGGTGTCTGAGGTGAATGATGGAACAGTAACACTCGCAGAGATGATCTTCCCCTCCTGCGTTACTTCTTGTGCAGTATAACTGGTGCTTGGGAAGCGTTTCAGTGAGTCCTGTCTTGGGTGAAGTGTGGCTTGAATGCCATCGGCGGTGTTGTGACATGGGAAGGAACCTTCGTCTTGGTGCATTTCTTAAGCTGGTGACAGTGAGGAACAACGTGATAACATTTTTCGAAACCACGTCTACACGTCAACTACTGGCCCTGCTGAACCAGCGAGTTTGAGGTAACTGGCATTGTGTTGGTGTTTCCATGGTGATGGCGTATCACTGTAACCGATTTCCTCACGTGGTATTAAGGTTAAGGCATCACGGTGGAGCAGTGGTCAGCACTCTGGCCCCCCAGCAAGAAGGTTGTGGGTGGAGCCCCGGCTGCAGCACAGGATCTTTCTGGGTGAGTCTCCATGTTCTCCCTGTTCCTGCTGGGTTCTCTCTGGTACTCCAGCTTCCTCCACAGTCCAAAGACATCAAGAGGGACCAGGTTAATCCAGACTCTAAATTGACCGTAGGTGTGACTGGGAGAGCCAATGGTTGTCTGTCTCTATGTGTTGGCCCTGTGATGGACTGGTGACCTGTCCAGGGGGAAGGCTGCTGGGATAGGCTCCACCCCCACCACCCTCAACAGGAGAAGAGGGGGAAGATGGAGGGATGGATGGAGGGATGATATTAAGGTTATTTTCCAGGTCATATCAAGTTGATGGAAGGTTGCTATTCTTTAGACCCTTGTGTGAGGAGGACCAGTTTGGTAAAGTGTTCATATCTGTGAAACAGTGCTGCGCTGCCATCACTGCAGAGCATTTATTAATGCTTTGTGACACTTGTTGCAGTGGGGGGGGGGGGGGGTTACAGGTACTTTTACAATAACTACAATCATTTTTAACACCTACGCTGACAAATATGTCACTAGTACATCAAATGTACATGGAACTCATGAGGTGCTTCTTTCTTAAGAAGAGAAAGTTCTCCAGAAACTCGCTGCATGAAGCTGCCAGTCACTGCAGAAGCAGCTCGTCAGGAGCGAGCCTCTCCAGATCGACGCCGCCGTGGTCCACCACCATTAACGTGACCTGCACCTTCGCACAAACACAAGCAAAGACACCTGCCCAGCTGCAGACCTCAGCCGTGCGTGCCCGCCTAGCGTGAGCGCCTGAGTATGACGTTATTACATGTCACACACTCAGGCGGCTAATTTTGTCAGCCTCGTGTGGGCGGCGATGACAAGAACACAACTCCAGTTATTCTGCACATCGGAGTGACAGGGCCATGTAAATGTGTGAGAACTTAAAGCTGCGTGTGGGTTCTCTGCTACTCGCCCCTCTACGCTGTGGAGCGTCTACATCCCTCAACCACATAGACTCGCGTCCTGATGAAGTCGGTTTCAGAAGGAAAACCTTCTCATATGTTGATAGTTGACATAAAGGCGAATTTCCCAGCAGCAACCCCCCCCCCCCCCCAGCATCTCTTCTCTATCCTTTGGTTCGCTTAAGCTGCACTCACAACAACTATGGAGGTCATCGATCACATTACATTGATCACACACGCACACACAAGCACGGAAGGGCGTGGTATTACACGTATGACATAACCCTCCTGTGGCCAAGATTCACGGTGCACACGAGCAGATATGAGCTCCACTGTGTGTTTTATTGGATTTTTTGATCCCTACATTCCACGCAGGAGTGGAAATATCCAGGGAAGGAAAACAACTTGGTTACTATAAAAAGACGCTTACATAATGTCTAGCGTGGTTAAATACGGCAGCAATGAGCCTCCAGCAGGAGGACACGGCCACGACAGCAGGTGAGCCGGGCCTCAGGACCCGGCAAGCACTCACCTGCCTGGCGGGTGCCATGACCAGTCAGGCAGGTGATTACCAGGTTCTCTGAACTGGTCCGGAGACTGACAGAAGAACACGGAACCGATACACAGTGTTCACAAGAGCTGGTGATGTCCACCCATCTTATCCATCCATCCACCCATCCATCCATCCATCCATCATCCATCTATTTATACACTGTATATACTGGAGTTTATATGTGGTATATGGCTACTTAAAACACAAAGATAAACTAGGTCCCAGTGTATTAATACTGCTATTGATGCAGTAGTATTTGTTGGGGTTCAGCTCTGACAAAACGTTAGTAAGAGCAAAGTTGTTGCTGCTTTTATTTTGAAGGTACTTCCCTGCACTGGAATGGTTTTGTGGACAGCTGATCTCAGATCAGGCCCAAGGCTGTTCCCATCTTGGACCTCAGTGAGATATTCATTTTTTCCATACTCCTTTTTTAAATATATATTATTCAACGGTCTCCTTGATTTCCTTTGTGCGAGTTCCACTTTTATTTTGTGATGAACTTCCCTTATGTGTCCTCTTGTGTCACTTCCTGCCTATTTCCTGTGCTGGTTTTGCAGCGCGATCTCACCCCTGTTCTTCAAAGGCCAACATTTGGTCAACCCTCCCGGTCACCCTTCCCCTCTGCGTAGCTTGACAACATAGAAGGCAGTCCAATAGATTTGAATGCAAATCCCTCATCTTTGGATTTTGACAAAGGGGACGAGCCATCCAGGCACACGCTCCGGCCCCTGCTCCCTAACCATAACCCCTAATACACAGGAATATTCGATAAGTAAGCAAAAACAGACCAGACAGAATCCAGAACTGTAGGACAGAGTCCTCCGTGCTCCTGTTCCTGGCTTCAGCTCCTTCCTCGTCTTTCCTCTGGCTGGACTTCTTCACTTCCTGTTTGAGCTCTTATGTCTCACCTGTCTCAGGGTTTTCATTCAGACTCAAACCACCATCCCAGGTGCGAGAGCTCCGGAGCCTCAGGTTCTCATTCAGCTTCTGCTGTAATGAGCAGGAATCAACGCTCTGATGTAGCGAGTCCCGTTTACATGACGACGAACCACAGGATAGATGACACCTTCAACAGGTACACCAACACTTGAAATTGTTTTCCTCAGTTCTAGAAGCACCAAAGTGTCGGTGCTTGTGTGCGGCAGTCGCACCGGTGGTGATAGCCTCCTGGCAGTTTAAACCTGGATGACCTTTGTGACGTCAGTGTGGTGTTGCAGCCGCAGCTGAAGCGCTGGCATGTATCCTGCTGCTTCTACATGCAGTTTATTCAGTCCGTCTGTGCAAAGTTCAGCCAAATATCAGGAGAGAGGTTTGTTTGCCGTTTAGGCATCACGAGCTCAACGGTGGAATATTCCCACCACGCCAGGAGCGCCACGCCCTCCTGCCGCTCGGTGCTGGAGACAGGAATCTGCAGCTCCTTAACAGCTGCTGGATGACGTGTGATTGTGGCGACAAAATATATATCAGAGAATATAGCAGTACAAGTACTTTATGTACTGCAGGGGTGTCAGACTGGTCCAGTGGAGCGCCGTGTGGCTGCAGGTTTTCATTCCAACCGAGTAAAAGCAACACCTGATCCAACCAAGGAGCTGTGTGGGCACATGAGTTGATTTGAGTCGAATCAGGTGCTGCTTTTACTCGGTTGGAATGAAAACCTGCAGCCACACGGCGCTCCACTGGACCAGTCTGACACCCCTGGTGTACAGTGTACATGATGAAGCTCCACTTGTGACCAATGAGACTTCTGAACCACTAAACTGTCGCTTGAGTCCATGCAGGCTCCACGTGGCTCCTCCGCTGACGCCTCGTGGAACTTGGTGAAGTGTCTTGTGGGAGGAGTTGTGTGAGCTGGCATCAGAGGTCCTGACCAAGCGTTTTTTAGCTCCGCCCCTCCAGTCTCCAGCTGCCCCTGCATTATCACTGTTTTTGTTTGTTCCCCTGAAACACACAGAACCGCCAGAACTGCCTCAGCCAAACAGGAAAGATCCTGACAGCTTGCAGAATTCATTTGCTGGCTCATTTAGAAAATGAAAAGAACCGACAGCGATGAAAACGCCCTTTACATTAATACCGTTCTAAATATGCGGTGCAGCATCTCACTCTAAACACGCCACTGAAACATGTCAAATAGCTGTGACGTTTCTTTGTCCCTTTACATTTCTTGAATTCTCATTAAGTTCCTCACACCATGGAAGATCCTGTAACTTGATAAAAATTCTCAGTTTATCTTTCAAAATTGAAAACCTTGAGCAGCAGGATCAGTGAGGATGTCGTAGCCTCAAGGGGACCAGACCTGGTGCCACCATTTCTGTGTAACAGCACTCAGCATCTCCTGACGCGCGGTGATGGCTCTGATGAGGGTGATGATGTAATGACGGTGACTGAACTGATGTGATGCGATGAGGCTGCACTCTGTGACACATCACTTCCACCTGGATGTGCTTTGGGGGTTGATTGCAAGAGACTGTCCAGAATTCCCATGTGAAATGAAGGGTTGCCGTGGTGACCCGCTGAGGCTGCTCTTCACTTCCTTGTTCTTCTTCTTCAGTCCCAGAAGCAGTAAAGCTGCTGTTCTCTGTCTGTTCTTGCTTGTAGTTGGAGAGACGAACGTCTGAGCTGATTTGTCTGATGATGCCTCACTCTCATGCGCGAGGAGGACTTCATTTACTGACAGAATGTTTAAACTATGCATGACATTCTAGCACTGATGCGATGGACTGCAGGGGTGTTGTGGTGTCAGGCGATTCAACAGAGGACCAGTTTGGTGAAGTGTCATCGATATGACGGAAGCGGCTGATCACGTCGGTAGCAGACATTTGTGCAGAATCATTTGCATGAATGTTCAAAAACAAAAACAGATTTTTTTTTTTTTTATGATGTTGTGGAGGTTGAACAAGTAGAATTTCCATTCTGATCCGAAAAACAAAGCGACGACGAGCCGCCCGGACTAAACTGAGGGCTGCCTGGGGAAAAGAGACCAAAATGAAGACAGGGAAATGGTGCAGACTGACAAAATAAAAGACGCAGGGACAACAAGGAGAAAGAAGCTTTTGCTTATTGTTATTTCAGGGCCGGTACCTCAGCACAGGAAGGTTCCCAGCTGAGGAGGAATATTGGGATTCAGCTCCAGCCATCGCACAGTCTTCTATTCCGTCTGTGTGAAGCACAGTGAGAGGGAGAGCTGGGCTGCTCTCAGTATCAGCTCTCCTGGGGCTGCGCGGCACCAACGCTTCCTCCATTGCAATGTGCCCGTGCACCGTCAGGTCAGGATGTAGTTGTCTGACACTGGAGAATTTATGTTTGCGTGTTTTTGAATGTGCTGATGCAAAGTGACACAGCATCCAAGACCATGCAGTCCCTGAGCAGAGGCAGTGGGGAGCCCCCTGAGGAGAAACCTCTCCATAACCTGGGCTTGTATGTGTGTGTGTGTGTGTGTGTGTGTGTGTGTGTGTGTGTGTGTGTGTGTGTGTGTGTGTGTGTGTGTGTGTGGTCTCATTGATTTGTGCTTGTGCGGTCTGACATGTTTTGTTTGACTGCTACATATTAAATGGCTGGTTGGCTTAAAGGTTAAATTTGGGTTACAGGAGGTAAAAGTAAAAATACACCAAAAAAGTGCATTTTGCCTGTCAAGTACTTACAAATAGCAGTCTTGAGCTCATTAAAACAGTTCTTTCTCCCGCTGTACATCACTTCTTTGTGACTCCAAAATACAGGAACGCCAGCCACGTGTGTTTAACTTTAATCTAAGAAAGACTGACGGCCATCGACAGCAAAACGTCTGTTAACAAACTCCAGGTCATCGTCCACGTCTCCTGATCCAGCCGTGTGCTCTACGTCCCTACCAGCCCAGCACCGCTGTGAATGAGCTACTGATTGTTCTGCTGTTGTTAGCCATCAGGTGACATTGTCTACAAGCTAAACAAATATGGCTGGCTCTTTCTGCAGACTCCAGAATGAAGAAAGAACTTCACATTTGACATGAATTAGTGTGCATGGATGGGAGGAGAACAGATCCACTTAAATGAGTTTGGTGAGTGTGATTGCGTTTTAATTCAATGTGACAAAACCACAAAAAGTAATCCAACAGAAAGTGAATGTTCATACTGCCGGAGAGAGAAGACATGGATTAACAATAACAATAACAATAATAACGTGCCTGAGAGTTTTTTGACGGGAAAGTTTTGACAGTTTTGCTGTTGTTAGCAGTTAGTCACCATTAGCTTCAAGCTAAATATACATGGCTGGCTCTTTCTGCATAATGTAACTACTGACTACACCGTTATTGTATCTCTTTGTTCTGGTCGAAGAGAACCATGATGACTAAACGTCCTCACTAATATTCATCTTTTGGGGTGAAGTGTGGCTTCAGTGCAATCTGGCCTGCAGTATTTCTCTCCAGCCTTTTCTCTCTCATAATCTTCTGGGTAATTGTATCAGACATAAACATGCAGACATGCTTTCCTGCACACACACACACACACACACACACACACACACACACACACACACACACAAACACACACACAAAATCTCTCTCTCTCTGAGGGCAGATGTGCAGGCTTGAATGACCCGTTATCTCTGAGTGGTAGCTAAAAAAAGCAGTTTCCTCCGTTTGGCGTTGATGGAATTGCATAATGAGTGTGATGTCAGCATTGTTCTTCCCACGGTAACAAGTGACCTGACGGGCAACGGCAATGAGGAGCTGGGGGGGGGGCTGAGATAGGGGAGAAGAGTCAGCCGTTGGCGGTGAAAATATGACAGAAAGTCAAAGATGCGCTGGGTGAGAATTTCATGTCACAAATCTCATGAACTTGATGCTGAACACTCTGTCCTCTCAGTAGCCTGCTGTCGGGTGTTTACATTTCCCCACCCACATGACCAAATGACTCAGAATTTAAGATAGAAATATGTGACATGAAAAGTGAGTTTGTTAAATCTGACCCTGGAGACAAATATTCGACCTCCCTCATCCTCTCTGAGTCTGCAGGTATTGAGAGTCACAGGCCGAGCAGAGACATGAGCGCCGATGCCGCAGGGGCGGAACAAGTAAGAGAAAACCTCGCCATCAAACCAGTAGAGCAACAGAATCCACTCACAGAAGCGTGACTGATTTAGCATCCAACATCAGGTCATGGAGGTCGCAGCTCCAGCAGGGAACCCTGACCTTCCCTATCCCTAGCCATATGGTCCAGTTCTGAACAAGGCCATCGTGGAGAACCACGCCCTCCACCTGGTCCTGGGTTCGCCCTGCAGCCTCCTCCCAGTTGCACATACCTGGAACACCTCCCCAGGGAGGCGCCCAGTTGGCATTGTGGCCAGATGCCTGAACCACCTCAACTGGCCCCCTTCGATTCAAAGGAGCAGTGAGTCCCTCACTGAGGACTGAACTTCTCACGTCATCCACAAGGGTGACAGCCCCCCCCCGACAAGGCCCGTTTCCCCCACTTGCATGTGGTTCTTCTGGTCATGACCCAGATTTCACAACCAACGGTGAAGAGGCGGAGTGAAGCCTTCTGGCTCAGCTCTCCTCTCATCACGACGGTGTGTTAAAGTAAAGAAAACCCTACTGAACTGATTCAGCGACGATGCGTTCAAGGGTTTGTAAACTGATACTTTTGGACAGTTTTGCTGTTGCTAGCATTCGGTAGCTATTATATTCAAGCTAAAGCTGCATGGCTGGTGATTTCTGACCTCTGGAATCACAAAGATGAGATCCAGGAATGAAAAAATACATTAATGAGCTCAAAACAACTATTTCTGAGCTCTTAAAAGGCAAAGTCAACTTTTTTGAGCATGAAGTATTTTAAGTTTGAAAGCAAAAAGTACAAGTTCTCCCCTGAAATGTAGCAAACCCACTAAAGTAGTCATGTACCTCCATTTGCAGTGGTGCACAGCGGTTGTCTGTGTTGTGTGGCCATCACGCCTCCCTGGCTGCACCTTGACGGTTTCAGCTGGAGAGTTTGAGCAGTGGCAGCGGAGTTCACCGTCATGGCTGAGCGGTGTTGGTGATTTCCTGCTTTGCTGGATTTATTTGTGGTCAGGGCGCCTCAGTATCTGCTGCTAGACGAGCTCATCTTCACTCCATCTCAAACGGTTCCTTACTTGTTTTTCATTCACACGTGCGTCCTCCATTGGTCGCGTTCTCATTCTGTCCCTCTGCTACGAGGCAGCAGAAGCTCGTAAACTCGGTCACGGGAGCAGTTGACCTAACAGGAAACAAAGACGCGCTTTGATATCTGTCTGCGGCGTACTCATCTGATGGTGACCAGTTGTTTTCATGTGCTTTAACCTCCTCTTGGCTTTCTAGGAATGTTCCTGCTCATCTGAAGAATCAGTGTCAGTTAAAGATTCCCTGAAGGTGGCGGGGCCATCAGCTGTTATGAGAGCAGCTCCGGCTTTGACATGACAAGAGCCTTTTTGTAGACAGGATGGTGAGGCCACCACCGAAACACTTTCACCCCCATGACCCTGGGACAGAGGAGATGTCAGGGTGACTTCCGAGAGGCCAGCCGGCCCCAGAACAGTGAGATCATGACTGAACGACGAAGGGACACAAAAGGAAAAAAGAAATACATGAATGAGATTCCTCAAAATACTGGCGGGACCTCCTAAAGGTACATGAGAACCAAAATTATCCACATGAAATATTTCTCTAGTCTAGTTTACATGTATTTGAGCGACAAATGGCATTTTTCTTTGAAACATTTGTGATGCATCTCTTCAGGTGGAATCCAGGTTTGTTTCTAAGCTGAATGTTGCTCCCGTAAGACCTGCTGACAGGAAGGAGGGAATATTTTTGTGCTCCAATGTTGATGTAAACGTATCTGGAGACAATTAACATTCATCTTTAAAATGAAAATGACAACTTTTGGGGTAATGTGTCGTCCATCACAGCTGAGACACATGTCGTCTCCTCTGGTGCGCAATGGCGCTCCAGACTTCTTTCACAGGAAAACACGACTCTCCTTTGTTTAACGAACGTGTCACGTCACCCAGAGGTGGAGGGAGAAGGAGACTGATGGAGCGGCGGCGCTCCTCCTCTGACCATTCCTGCTGGTTGATGCTATTTTGATGGGACCCTTGGTCACTGATGGAGAGTTGATACCATGAAGCTGCAGAGGCTGATTTTGTGTTGCCATGGTGATTATTGGCTTCCATATTCTGTGAACCCAAACCTCTTTCTAACCCTTAACAAGTGCTTTTGTGCCTGAATCTAACCAGGGAGTGTCGTATCAGAGGGTTTGGAACCATTGGTATTCCGGTTCTTGATCCCACAGGTGGAACATCTGTACATCCATCCAGCTGCTCAGGCAACACATGTCCATTGCACGCCTCTTTTACGTATAAGACATGAGCCCCCCCCCCCAAAAAAAACATTTGGGAAATTTTGAGCAGCCTCTAAGATGTCAGTTGTTGGTTTTTTTTGCCATGAATCTCTGTTGTTCCACATCATTTCGGTTATGGATTAAACAGGAGTTTTCCTAACCGACTCGATTGTTATTCAGGAAGAATTCTCTGAGTTGAAGGCCGGTGCGTGGCGCTTGCCTCCATCCTTGCTCTTGTCCCCAAGTGATGGATAAATGGGGCGTTTCCCGCGCGAGTGTTTGGTTTTTCATTAAGAGCTCATAGACATGAATAAGCGTGGCAAGTCTTTTATTTTAGATTTGTTGAGTCTAAACTCGAGCTTTGGTGACGATCAGACGTGAGCGTGTGCTCCACCCAAAGGCGATGCTGTAGCTCACACTGCCTCCAAGTGTGACAGCGGCACGTGATCCTGCAGCGTTTCACAGAGGCGATGATACTTCCTCAGCCTCGTGGAAATGCTGTGAGTCCGCATGCTTCGCTGCAGGTTGCAGTCAGGATCCGTTTATCTCTGCGTTGGCATTTCACTCGCTTGAGTCAAAGTGCAACCCTCGTACAATTATTTCGCTGTGAGAGAGACCAAGGGTGGCGACATCAGTGCATTTTGGTCGCATTAAAATGAAGCATGCTGATTTGGAGAAATAGCCATCTAATTACAACATAGGAACAGAGAAATAATGAGTGTAAGCTCTGGAGCGCAGTGGGAGGGGGAAGTAGATGCAGAGGCCTCTATTGTTCAGAGCTCAGAGAGTCTGAGTAAACCAACCAGTCAAAAAGCTGGACGGAGACGGTGGTTCAAATGAAACACGCGGATGTGACCCCCCCCCCCCCGCCATCTTTCACTTCAAATTCCATTTTCTGTCTCATGTTGTGACAGCCAGCGGTTAAAAAAACAGGCTGTGATTTATTTTGGTGTGAGAGACCGCAGAGCTGCTGTTAGCTCCAACCCTCCTGTGGTGCAATCAATGTAATCTTTCTTTATTGCTTCCAATCACGGCAGACAGCAGGTCCACATCAGGTCCTGGCACTGCCAGCGCGTTGCTGCAGTTGGAGACCAAATTCTCCGTGTGTGTCAGGATGGATCCTGCAGAGCTGAGCGATGGAAACACCACCGGGCCGACAGTGTCTCCCACCTCTGACGTCCACATGCTGACGACACACACGCACGTGTGCACAGCAGAAGCTGTTTCCAGTTGTGAAAGTAATCATGCAGAGGCTGCACACCAACACACACGCACACACACACGCACACAAATACACACAAGATGTATTCCTCCTCTACACCACTTGCTTCTTTTCTCTTTTTTAAGCCTGGAGATAGGTCCAAATATAGCAGAGGGAGAGGGGATGAGTGAGTCATCGGGATCAACTCTGTGTGTGTGTGTGTGTGTGTGTGTGTGTGTGTGTGTGTTCAGTATAAACACAGGTGTAATGACAAACACAGGCACACTCAGCCCCTGCCGCGCTCACCATCCAACTGGAAGATCAGATATTGTTGATCAACAGTTTTTCAGAATCAGAACTGAGAGTGCCTGTCTTTTTGAAATCAGTTAAAAGGATTAAAGCAGGCGGTAAAGGGTCAAAATACGAGACACACGAGTGGAGGTGAAACCACACAGGCGAAAGTGTCTTGTTCCCTCTGACAATCAAAAGACGTCTGGCTTGAAATGAAAGTCCATCATTTCAAGGAACACTTTGATTAGCGGGTTCATATTTCTGCTCACGAGTCGTTCTGTAAACCAGGGAACGGACTAACAGTATATTGACAATGACGTCTTCTGCAGGGTGGCGTCCCTCAGCTGTCCGTCCTCTGCACGGTGGCGTTTGGAGGTGTAGATAAAGATCAACCAGAGCACATCCACAGTGCTCCAACTTAAAGTGATACCTCACTCAAAAAGAGTATTTATGCCTCTCAAATGCAAATGGGAGTCAAGCTCAGCGGTAAACTTCCTCCTGTCACTTCTGTGTGACTCCAGAATGCAGAAAGAGCCAGCCACATATATTTAGCTTCAAGCTAATGACTACAAACTGCAGCAAAACTGCACAAGAAGTCAGTTTCCAGATGCTGTCGAGCAGCTGGAATGAAGCGCTGCCGAACGGCGTCCAGAGTCAGAGGACATGAGAGCTCGGCTTGATAGAAGGAGAGAAACACATCGGCAGGGTCACCGAGGACAAACCCCGAGGAGGTGAAAAACTTGAGATGGCAGCAACTGGTCTCCTCTTATTTTAACAGCGTCTCCATCTCCACTCCAGCAGAGACGCTGTCCTGCACTCAGCCGTGTGTTTATATCTATTTCTTATACAGCGGAAACCAAGACACCGCTGGACTTTGCGTTGTTCCTCACTGCGTTGGTCGGACGTCTGAATCTGCACTTTTAGCTCTTTTATTCTATCCTGGCTTCTGCAGGCGCTGACTGTTTCACCTCAGTGAAACCTCATGGTGGACTACATTCACTGTCTTGTGGTGTGTGGAGTGACATAGTGATGAAAATGAGTGCATCCTTAGATCGTACAGTCTTGATGGTGGGGATTGGACCACCGCGGTCCATCGGATGGGAATGGGACGATTTGAGTGATACTTCACCCTAAAAGTCGTAGCTTTCCAAGCGCTCACAGATCCCTCCTGCGTCACTCCTGCAGCGCGTCGTTGCCCAGAGTGAGAGGGTGATTTTCAAAGGCTGCATGCCAACAAATATGGATGGACGCAAAACATTTCATTTGATACAATGACATGCGACTGTTGCTTTGTGCGGTTCTGTAATTTTAGACAGCTAAACTTCCAGCTGAAATCAGAATGTTGGTGTGTCAACATTGTATCCCGATCAATTCTAGATGGGCTGGAAAGCAAAAATTGCGTTGGAAGCTGATTTTACTGAGCCGATTTAACTGTTCTTGTACCAGGAGAATTCCCGTTGAGATTCAGGACCTCTTTTGTCAGGGATCCTGCATGAAAACTGTCCCTTAAATAGAAAGAAAGACTTGATTAAGTCATGAAGTTACCAGGCTCCGGACATCAACAACAGCGTTCAGTAGCAGGACTCTTCTACAGTCTCCACATTTATCAAGTACGACGGAGTAACTCGCACCATTCGTTGTAAAGGAACGTGTACCGATGTTGGTTCTACGATCCTCGGGTCAACCGAGGTTCTGATCCAAGCCGAAGAGGCGCCGACAAGCCTCAGTGCTGCATCAAGCCCTTCATCCGACATCCTCATGATTCAGTTCCTTTCACCTGTAATCCGTCACTGCGTCACAAACTGATGAACTGATCCACATCAGGGGTCTCAGTCTGGACGCTCAGACAGGAGAGTGCTTTTAGCATCGCTCCCAACTAACCAGATCTCGTCTGCGGTCTGGTTTGAGACGTCAGACATGGCTGGACCCTCTCCTGTGTAAATGTGGGACACGAGGAGTCGTCCATTTTTATTCCCTCCCTCTTTTTTCCTGTGGTGCGCCCCAGTCAACATCACGTCCATCAGACTGACAGGGAGGGACCGCTGTCCTCTATTCTTTTGGGTACAATGGTTATTTCCAAATCTTAATTTTAAACTTTATTGAAAAGAAGTCTCAAATCAATTCTTCTGGAAAAAAAAAAAATCAACACAACAACCCAACATGTCACAGCACAACGTCACAAGAAATGGGAAAACTGTTTTGTTGAAGAGTAGAAGTACGAGTCAAATACACGTTTGTTGTTGAATCCTTTTCTTCGTGGTGTTATTAGGTCAGTTCAGAATGCAGTTTTGTTTGTGTGTATTTCAAAACAAGCAGAGAAACGCAGTACAAGAGTGCAGCAGCTTGGGTTTGTGTGCAGTCTTTGGCCGCTGCAGTCGGAGCGGCGTGGAGCACAGTGCCGCAGGCAGCCATGGAGCGCCGCCGGTCAGCTGAGAGGCGGGATTCACTTCACTGCAATGGCCGACTCACTTTAAGCTAGCTTAGCTAGCTAGTTAGCGCTTGTTCCAGCACCGGCGCCAAATCCGAATGACATGAAGTTCATTTTCCAAGCCAGTAAGTTGAAAATAAAAAAATACACAAATAAATAAATATGTAAAAGAAAACCAAGAAGTTGAAACTGAAAACTGAAGAAAAACTGCCACTGAAAAAAGATGGACGTGAAGAAGAAATCTGAAGACTAAAACACGGCATGAAATAACATGAAAAACATCCAATTAAGATATTGCATCGTTTAAATACCCGTGCTTCATTTTGACTGGAAGCTTTTTCAGTGCCAGTACTTGTTCCAGTGTCAATGCAGCTTTTTCAAC
Source organism: Aulostomus chinensis (assembly GCF_037954235.1). NCBI lineage: Eukaryota > Metazoa > Chordata > Actinopteri > Syngnathiformes > Aulostomidae > Aulostomus > Aulostomus chinensis. The sequence continues at coordinate 4,729,183 of NC_141342.1, forward strand.
TGAGCCAAATTTTATTTTCAGTGCCAAAACCTGGTGGCAGGATTTTGGCTCCATAAAAGATGAAATAACAAACAAAACAATACACGTTTATGAAAGTTATTCATCTCCAATTAAGGCTTTATAAGCGGTGACTTAAAATAGCCTGCTGCCTTCGGCCGGCTGGGGTCAGCGGGAGGCCGCGGGGACGTCAGGGCCACTTCAGAGTAGATCGACTGTTTGGAGATGACGTGGATTGGAGGTGCGCGACGCTGAGGTTGGTGATCGGACGGAAGCATGATTTTCTGTAAGAAACTGAGACCTCCATCAATCAATATCATGAAGTATTTCACACACACAAAAACTAGGAGTGTAACCCATGACAACAATCATCCATTATCATCCTGAGAGGTTTCTTAGCAATTAGAGGATTCGCTCCAGGAAAATGTGCTGCATTTGGAATTATTTGGATTTTGTTTGTGATTACTGTTGACATGTGGTAAACAGTCACTATGTGTGTGTGTGTGTGTGTGTGTGTGTGTGTGTGTGTGTGTGTGTGTGTGTGTGTGTGGCTTAGCAGATTGTTTTCTGTGTTTAGGCAGTTATTTCTGTCAACATATGTTGACAATTTCAAACAAATTTGAATGTATGAGTGTTAGTGTGCTGAGTGTGTGTGTGTGTGTGTGTGTGTGTGTGTGTGTGTGTGTGTGTGTGTGTGTGTGTGTGCGTGTGTGTGTGTGTTACAGAGAGAGAAAGAGAGAGAGAATGGGAGCAAGAGAGAGAAATGGTGAGGGTGAACACGATGTACCCAGGCACAGTTTTCCTGGAGTGCGTCCAACGCTGGGAGTCTACTTGTTGCTATGTACTTTGGGGACACCCCCTCCCCTCCTCAACCCTTCTCCCTCCCCCTCCCCATCCCCACCCCCACCACACCACACCACTGCTGAAGCCCCTCCGATACCCTTGACTTCCTGGCTCGTCCCAGTGCTCACTCCTTGCGTCCTGCCCTCTCCGTGCTTTAGACCCAAACAGAGTCTTGAGTCCAGAGTTTTCTGCAGCCCCCTCAATCACTCTGATGTGACACCCTACACCATCCCCCCAGCTCTCCTCACCTCTCCCCCACTCAGACCAGCCCCCCCCCCCCCTCCACAATGTGCACGTCTTCCCTCTCAACCTTTCACTTGTCCTCTGGAAGCTTAGTGGAGTAAAGGGTTTGGTCATGTGAGGTCAAAGCTGACGGCTGTGCCAAGCCTGCAGTCTGGCGCCAGTGGAATAAAGACAACACAGAACCCCAAAATACGCGCACACGAACACACACACACACACACACACACACACACACACACACATGCATTTAAGCGCTTCAGCAACACGTGCACTGAGAATTTAAAGTGGTAATCCTTGAGATCTGCTTGTTTTTATTTTGGCAACAGGTCCGGTGCCGAGCCTGGTGTTTTGGCTCAGTGCTCAGCAGCTTTCTGCTCCTGGAGTTTAGAGTAGCGGTTCCTCCAAAACGCCTCAGGAAAGACCAGTGATGTGTTCAAGGAGCAGAGCATGGCGCGGAAGAGCCAGCGTCACTGCTTCCTCACTACATACATGGAGCCGTCCCAGCGGGAGGAACTCGTGAAGCACAAACAGCTAAATCACATCCTGAGCTCTTCCTTCTGTGACTGCAGCACTTTGATTTGACTAAAAACACACCACCCTTTTCTACTACTCCACTCAGACATACTGGTGACTATGCAATAGAGACAGAGAGGCTGTCTGGCAACCGAAGGGTCACTGGTTGGATCCTCCCTCCCCCAGTGACCATGACCAAGTGTCCTTGAGCGAGATACTGAACCCCTAATAGCTCCTGATGGCCCTACCAGGCCCGTCCAGGGTGAACCCCACCAATGTCAGCTGGGATAGCCCCCCCCCCCCCCCCCCGCTCCGCCACGACCTTTATCGGATACGTGGTATAGAAAATGATTAAAAAGCAGATGAAAAGGTTTTTCAGTGATTGCCTAAAGCAGCATTTTATGAGGGACTCATCTTAATTATTCGCTTTAAACAGTAATAACACTTCCATTCAACTTTATTGTGGTTCCTTCCCATCTTGTATGCCTTATTTTATGCTTTTATAGATGTAATATCTTATTATCATATATTTTCTTATTGTATTTGGTGCCGTGAAATATAATTTTTCTCATTTCCAAGTTAATTGAGTCCCATCTTGTATGAATACATAAGACTTGACTATATCCCTTTCAGCTGCTACTGCAGTATTCTGAGCTTTTGCTTGTTGCATTTTTCCATCCATCATCCATCCATCCCTCCATCCATCATCCATCCATCCCTCCATCCATCATCCATCCATCCCTCCATCTTCCCCCTCTTCTCCTGTTAAGGGTGGTGGGGGTGGAGCCTATCCCAGCAGCCTTCCCCCTGGACAGGTCACCAGTCCATGGCAGGGCCAACACATAGAGACAGACAACCATTGGCTCTCCCAGCCACGCCTACGGTCAATTTAGAGTCTGGATTAACCTGGTCCCTCTTGATGTCTTTGGACTGTGGAGGAAGCTGGAGTACCAGAGAGAACCCAGCAGGAACAGGGAGAACATGGAGACTCACCCAGAAAGACCCCGTGATGCAGCCGGGGCTCCACCCACAACCTTCTTGCTGGGGGGCCACAGTGAGGACCACTGCTCCCCCATGCTGCCCTGTTGCATTTTTTATTTTGCTTTTTTGTATTTTTTCTACAGGAAGCGACTGTAATGGGTTGGTGTTCACTGCAAATATACGTTTATGTGTGGGAGATGAAGTAATGACATCACAGTCTTCGTTCTGCTTGTGGTGGCGAATGATTTCTGCTTCGTGCTAAATGGTTAGCCTGGTTCTGCTAATGAGAGCAGCAGAGGAAGACAAGACTGAAGTGATAGTTGGTGAAGGTCCTCTCCCAGTCTCTGGCTCTCAAAGAACCCTCTTTTCTTCTATCAGTTAGAGAAATAAAGCCAACTCAAGGCTGGAGATGAGATCCAGGGGGGGCCCCTGAACAATGGGACGAGCGTCAGCAGACTAAAGCATCAAGAAGATCAAACTTGATTGAAGAGAATTTTAGCAACCAAAAAGAATTCTTGTCAGCGACAGGATAAATTGTGATCTGAAGCTTCAATACACGATTAAATTACTTGTTTGAATGGATTTCTTTATTTCATTAAGGCTCCTCAGAATAATACTTCCAGATAAGAGGGGAGGGAGACGGCTCTGACAAAGAGAGGAAGAGGGGGGGGGGGGGGTTGGAGATGAACGAGGGATTGAGGGAAAGGGTGGGATGAACGAGGGAAATCTGGGTTTAAAAGCTTTGCTCCGCTTTAACAGGAGCAAATTATTCCGAGCCTGTAAACAATGGAGCCAAGAGGACTCAGCTGAGATCAACACGATGTAAGAATTAATGAAGTTCTCCGCCAACACGGAGCAGAGAGATTTGACAGTCTGGAGGCTGGAGACACTCTCCTAATTGGGTTTTGACAAAAACAGAAACGTCTCGTATTTCATGCTGTCCTTATAAAAGCCGCGCTGATTAAAACAGCAGCCCTCCAAACTGTTTGTCCCGCGTTTAACAAGGTTGAGCAAACCTTTGCCTTCAGAAACAACTCCAGTGACACGTTGAGTCAGAATCCTCAAAACCCTTCGCCTGACAAAAACACACGTGCAGCTACTTCCTGTCCAGCGGGATCAGTGGAGAAGCACATCGGTTTGCAGTGGTGTTGATAATTTGGTGGTAAATTAATGGATAACAAGGAAATATTCAAATTAAATACCAGCCCAGCACTTGAGTGTCTAACATCAGCGACGACGGCGCGTTCATGTAGGAGGAGATGGAGCAGCGCTGCTGAGGCTCAAGGGATTTGGTTGAGATTTGGTTTCGAAACTGCAGAGGTGAGCGCCTCAACCTGCACTCCTTCTCCTGGCCAGCAGGGGGAGAAACCAGGAGTTAGAGGGTGAGAAAAGGAGACTGAGAATTGTCTCCTCATTCACTGCCTCAGCAACATCTCTCAGCATGTTTCTGGTCTCAGTACCTACGTTCAAGCCCTCCTCACTGCAGCGTGATGTTCTTTTCTGTTCTTTTCATTATGGTCTCATTGAGAGTAAAAACAAAAAACGGTACTTTAGCAGATTCCATCAGTGTGAAGACTGATCCCAGATCAGTTCTCTGTGGAGAGAAGTCGGCTTACACGGGTTTGCACGGTCCGTTTATTCTGAAAGGTGTTTGAGCGCATTGTTGGTAGAACGATCATCTAACAGACTTTCTCTCTCTCTCTGCGTGATGTAACACCCAAACACGCCTGACATCACCGTGTGGCTGTTTGAGGATGTCAGACCAGATCAGATGAATTCAGCTCCAAGGAAAATAACTTTCAGTTAGGGAACTGGTTTTCACTGGAACTGGTTCCTGATTGCCTTCTTTATGCTTCAGGGCTTTGCTGCCTTATGAATGACACGTTGCTACCATGACAACCTGTCACTGATGATGGAGGCGTGGCCTCTCCAGTAATCACTCACTCCTACAGTGAGCTGGCCTTTTACTGTGCTGCTGGAATGGAACTGAAAAAAAAACCTAACAACAACAGTAACAATAGATTTATGTGGTGGAACAGACGCAAATACACAGAAAACCTGGTCCCTCTTGATGTCTTTGGACTGTGGAGGAAGCTGGAGTACCAGAGAGAACCCAGCAAGAACAGGGAGAACATGGAGACTCACCCAGAAAGACCCCGCACTCCAGCCGGGGCTCCACCTACAACCTTCTTGCTGTGAGGTGACAGTGCTGACCACTGCTCCACCGTGGTGCCCTCTATGTACAATCCCTTTTAATCAAAATGTAGGTATGTCTGACCAGGCAGCAGAGGGACTCCTGCACAGGACGTCAGGTTGGTGTGAAGCATGGAAAACCACTGAAAAAGTCAGAAGCAGTCGAACACGGGAAAAAAAGGCTTTTTAACAACAGGTGTTTGAATTCTGGTGCTCCAGCGTCTCCTCTCGTTGACGTACCCCTCAAACATCACAAACAGTAGAGTTGAACCAATGGTCACTAACCAGACTCTGTATCCCATCATGCATCACGCCGGCTGACGGACGGGAGGAGAGCACGGGAGACCTGTGGAGTCGTGCAGACAGCGATTGACTTTAGTCACGACATGGACAGCCAGAATGTTACGCTTCTGGTATCATGGAGCTCAACACAACACAAGCTGAATGTTTGCACTCCAGTTTGTCCATAACAACCCTGATTAATCCCATATTGATCTCTCTCAAACAAACACACACACACACACACACACACACATCCTATGCCTTTTTGGTCTTCAAGCATCCTGATTAAACTTCTAAAGCTGATTGTGTAATAGGTGCAGCAGAAGCAGGGCAGTGGAGATTTGGAACAGCAGCCTCTCTCTTTCTGATGAAGCCATTACGTAAGAAAGGAGAGGCGATGGATTCAGGTCATGGTGGCTCTGGGAGCCAGTGTGAGTGATTAGACCAGACACTCTCAGGCAAGTGGAGCTCAGGCCCTGTCTGGAGAGGAGCGATGGAAGGAAGCAAAGGAGAGCGAGAGAGAGAGAGAGAGAGAGAGAGAGAGAGAGAGAGAGAGACTCGCCTCCTTCCAGGCTGTCAACCCATTCCACTTGGATGCTGTTCTATTCCTGACCAGCCTGTGTGCTGTTCCAAAAATAAAACACTATGAAGGAGTGGGCAAGCACTTGCATATGTAGCAACACTCCCCCTCCACCCCTCAACACACACTCACACACACACACACACACACACACACACACACACTCTCTCTCCCTCTGTCTCTCTCTCACTGAGCGAGCAAAACAAACCCAATAACATCAGATTACATTCTTAGTTTTAAACTCAAATATCGAGGTGATGTACGCAAACATCCTCCTGTAATTGCCCATCTGCTCACACAAAGAAATAGCATCTCGTTTCTCATCAATATCAAATAATCTATAAATAGAATGTAACTGATATGAGACATGTGTTTGGAAGATTAAAGACCAGCAGTTCACTAATCCACTGTGTGTTTAGTCTGATAACTCCTCTGCTTCTCCTCCTTTGAACCCATCAAGCGTGGACCTCGTAGGAGCAGATAGGAGTCCTGGAATCAAAGACACAAACGACCAATCAAGATGCGTCAGCAGAGCAGCCTGTAGGTCTTTGGTTTGGAGGGAAAAGACAGAAGTTGACAGAGACAAAACTGTCATACGGTGTTGACTCCGGCGACCCCTCTGGTGAGAGTCAGTACTGTTTGTGGAGGGAAGACTGAATTTCAGCTCATGCACTCACCCTGGACACGAGTGTTTAGCATGTGTGATGCACAGCAGTGAGGTCTTGGATCAACCATGACGCGACTGCAACTCACTGGTTTCAGTGACCTGAACTCAGACTTGGACTGCCTGAGACGGTGACTCTGCTGGCTGACTGCTCAGATACAGGCCTCACATCACCGTCACACGGCTGCGTAATCGGTCAAGTAATAAAATCAGCAGGAGTCTGCATGTTCTCCCTGTTCCTGCTGGGTTCTCTCTGGTACTCCAGCTTCCTCCACAGTCCAAAGACATCAAGAGGGGACCAGGTTAATCCAGACTCTAAATTGACTGTAGGTGTGGCTGGGAGAGCCAATGGTTGTCTGTCTCTATGTGTTGGCCCTGCCATGGACTGGTGACCTGTCCAGGGGGAAGGCTGCTGGGATAGGCTCCACCCCCACCACCCTGAACAGGAGAAGAGGGGGAACATGGATGGATTTTCATAACTCACAGTAACAATACAAGGGTCATTTTTCAATTACTTGTGAATCAGGCAAGCAGCTTTCCTCTGTTTTCAGAGTTTATGCTAAGCGAGGCGAACTATTGAAGACGTGCTCTGCACTCAGCACACAGATCAGTTGATTCTAACGATCTTGTTTCCTGTACTCGAGCGTAAGCAGCCTTCTGTTCATACTTCTTCTGTCATATCATCCATATTTGTGCACGTTTCCTGAAAGCTGACAGATGTGAACCAAGAAGAGCAGCAACACCAGAAAGTACGAGGTCAGCGTTGAACAACCAGACCAGCCCGACACGAGCGGTTGTGTGAGTTATTATGACATCATAAACAAGCGTCCTCCCTTTCCACTCCCTCAACAGGTGTATTATCATGACCTCCTCCTACACCTGGACTCTGACCTGCCCTCTAGCTGACATCATCTGAAACGGATGTGTTGTTTTTCGGATGTCATCGCCTGGCTTCCACGTGTGTGTGTTCTGTTCGTGCCGTGGAAGGTCTCAGTCGTCCAGGTCCTGGTAGCGAAGGGTGAAGGCTTCTGATTAGAAGCTGAACATCTTCAAGCAAACTGAAACAGTTCAGCTGAGTACGAGGCAGTGCTAACGAGGTGCGTTCACACAGTCGTCTCATCTCCTCTAGAACGCCTCTGTGAGCTCGGTGTTTGTGCAGACTTCCTCCTCTCTGCTGTGGGTTCTCTCATGCCGTGTGCTGTCGTTGGATGTGCTGCAGGTTACGTGATGATGTGATCTGTGAATGAGAGCAGCAGCTCGCTGGCTGAGAGCGGTGAGGTCTTATCGCGTTCACCTGCTTGAGTGCTTTGTGCCCCCTGATGAAGGCTTCGCTTCCCAAAACAGGCCTGGAAGGCCGAGACGTGGCGCAACCCAAGATAGAAAGGGCTTCTTCTTTTTTTTAATTTACAACATCAGAAATAGGGGGCTTTGTCTGCTCGGTAGCCATGTTAACTCTCTTTGATGAGTTGTGGACAGCGTGCTAGGAAAACAAGCTCACAGGCTACAAGTGAGCTGATTGAGAGGTTTGTGGCATCTCCAGGTGCTCCACGCAGTTCTTCATGAATACAGAGGTCTCACGGAGGCTCGCTGAGCGCACTAAAACATTACTGTCTCTGCACGTGGAGACGCAGAGTTTGAATGAGCCATAAAATGACTTAAGTAGAGCCACTAAAGAGGAACTGAAGTGCTCACGCTACTTTCACACCAGAAAAGGAAAGCAAACTCATTTGCAGGTTTGGCAACTTGTTTCTTCTTCTTCTACTGTATTTACTGTATAATCTTGATCACAAATATCTGCGTGCAGTCGTGCCGCCTGCTTCTGTTCGCGATGTCTGTGCGACGCCAGCAGCTCATCCCAGAACGCTACCTTCAGCCATCACGTGACGTTCACTGTGATGGAAATACTCAGCGTGAGACACGTTCCACCGTTACATCATCTTTGCTGACGTTTCGTGTTCTGGGGACTTCTTGATTGAGCCACCGGTATCAAAGATCCCATCATGCATTTAAAAGAAGAAGCCTAATGACCCCATTAAATAGTCAGGAGGAGTCAGTCACGGACACCAGACGACCTCTGAGAGTCACATGGTCATCGCCGCCACTGGACGTGAAAATAAATGAAGGGAGGATGAACTTTCTCCCCTCATTTTCTACCAGTCAGTCACTGTTTGGCTCCGAGGGCTGAGAGGTGCTGAGTTTTCAGTGTGTGTGTGTGTGTGTGTGTGTGTGTGTGTGTGTGTGTGTGTGTGTGTGTATGTGTGTTGTCGTCTCATTACATGAGGACAGCAGCAGCAGAGGATCTGAAGTGACCACAGGCTCGGCTGCTGGTGTGAGGTGACGGGACGGACGCGTGCGGTCCAGGAGAACATCTGGCTGAAGGGTTTTCATCACATGGTGAATCAGCGGGGTCGAACAGGACAACGTTTCTGACCAGAGGACAACACAACTTCCAGCCGGGGAACTATTTTTCCTCGCCGTGTTCCTGCATTGCGGCTATGATCTGATAACATCTCTAAATGTCTCTCGAGTCTCTCTGAAAATACAGTAAATGATGGAGGTGAAATTATGCTGCAAGCACTTTGCTTCACTTTGACTGCTGGACGATTTAAATGAGCTTCTGCTGCCCTCTAGTGGAAGTACGGGTTTACTGCATCGACTGTGCTCCCACTGGAACCTCTGTAACAGCCTGGATTCCTTTTTTTCTCTGTGCTTCTTTTGGCGTTAGTCCTCTTGAGGGAGAAAAGGAGACAAATCTGAAGTAAAAAGTTGTCTCGACAGTAAAACAACAAAAAGCATCAAACACACGAATTACGCAGCGTGAAGTAATTCAAGAGCTGAGGTACTCAATCATAAATTCAAGAAAACACCAGCCTGTTTCCCAGGGAGGCCCCTTCTCCTCGAGCGGTGATGCGTTTGGGTGCCTGTGCCGGCTCGTCACATCATCATCATCATCATCATAAATGGATTTTTGATTCTTTCAGATGTCTGAGATTTTTCCATCTTTTGTTGTATTGTCCAGGTAATCCCACATTCGTCTTTGCACTGAGGAATAGCGTCACTGCACCAACCTGCTGAATTTTATGAACTAAAAAAATCACTTAAAACTCAGAGTGAAAGAATTTGAGAGTGGCAAAGGGAATAAACCTCAGTCAGGAGAAATCAGGGCGCTTCAGCTCACATTTGCTGTGTCAGGCGACATTTGTGTGGTCCTACCTGTTAATCCAGCAGGAGACGGGGTGGCGCACTCGCAGCAGTTTACGTGGGCAACAGCAGAGGGCGCTGTAGTTCAGAGCACCACATGACTAGCAGCTCATCATTTTGTCATCCTCGATGACCCAGATACATGATGGCATTCTTTTACAACCGATTCGATCGCTTCAATAATGTGTCAACATTTTATTTAAAGTGTGTTTATGACATCAAGGAGAATCCAGGTCACTGATTCACCAGCAGGACTTTTCACGCTGGCGAATGATTGAGGAACATAAACTACTTTTACCTGGTACTAAATAAGTGTATTTTACCACTGAAGTACTCACAAATAGGTGTTTTGAGCTCAGAAAGATGTTTTTTCACCAACGCATCCCTAGTTTGTGACGCCAGAATGCAGGAGGGGAGCCAGCCACGTACACTTAGCCCGACAACGCTCTTGAATTTGTAAGAAGAAACTTGATGGCCTATAAGGTACCATTTTGAGCTAAATAAACGTTCATTCTGGAGTCACAAAAGAAATGAGGCAGGAGGGAGGAACATGACTCGTAGTCAGAACTCGAAAGGCAAAAAACCCTTTCTGGGTGAAGTGAAGTTTCCTAAAATCTGTTCTTTAATAAAGCATGAAAAACAAGTCGCCGCCAAGCTTTGTTGTTTTTGTTTTTTTTTAAAGAGAACTTTGCTTTCATCAGAAATGAGCCAGAAATACTGAGGAGCGGGTAGAGATTTATTTCACCTGTTTAGAGGAAAACAAGATTGTACGACTCGGCGCTGGAGTCACGACTTGATGGATGTTTTTATGTTTTCCTGGCCTTCACTCCATCATGCACTGATGGCCTTTTCAGAGTCTGTCACTCGGAGGTGTTTAGGTGAAGTTCAAGGCTACTTCGATAGAGATTTCAGGAAGCGAGTGCATGTCTTCCTCCGTCCAGAGTGGAGCGTCTGAACCGTCCAGCTCTGTGCCTGCAGCCACCTACCGGCCTCAAACCTTTCAGCTGCTGCTGCCCCATCGTGATATATAGCGATGGGATCGGGTCGATGCGTGTGAGGGGCTACTGTATCCTTTCAATAGACGTTCCAAATGATATGGCCATAACAGATGCAGGTCATGAATCAGAGGTCCTAAACCACCCGGCTGGCTGATGCGTTCCGCAGGTGCTTCTGTCTCATCTCCTCTGGATACACAACATAGAGCCAGAGAGAGTCTCTATCCGCCGCTCCCGTCCACCTCCCTCCTGTCTGCTCTCTCTGCTCTACATGTTCCATTTCTACATCCCAGCCCGCCGCGGACCACACCGACTATTCCTGCCTTGGGTGAACCGAGCTCGCGAACGCAATGACCCCATCAAATCAACAACGTCTGAGAGGAAGGAGAGAAAGAATCCAACTTTCTCCAGCAACGTATCAAAGCACACTTCTCGTACCCTTCAAGTTGGCCCGACTCGCATTACAAAAGCATGAGAAGTTTTTGAAAAAGAAGAATCACACATGTTTCGAATATGCTGAATTTTAATTGTTGATAAATTGTGCTTTTGTAGACTCCAGGCGACACATTGAAGTGGTTAAAGGTGTTTTGTTTAATGGACATAGGCTGGAAAAGAAAGGAGAAGAAAAATAATAATGATGGTGTTTGAGGTTTCTCGTCAGCTAAACGGTAGGTCGCACGTGTGAATAGTATAAAATGTACCGGTTGAACTCAACCCAGCCGCAGTAGTGGGCGTGTCATGTGGAGCTACAGTATGTTCTAGTGATAACCACCACGGTAGACAAGAGTGGAAGAGGGTTTGCAGAAATCCTCGTCTCTGGCTGTGGTTCCCAACCTGCTTTGAATGAAGCCAAGCTACAGCCTGACTCGTGACGCACACAGGCAGCAAGTCGGTTCACTCCTCCAAGACGTTTTCCAGTCAAAACTACGAGAAAACAAACTCCCAAGAACTTTGTGACAATTTTCACCATCAAAAAGTGTTCTTTGCCTTTCGGGTTCTCACAAAGATGTTTTCTTTTCCCTCCTGCATTACGTCTTTGTGAATCCAGGATGCAGAGAGGGCCAGCCACTTATGCTTAGCTTGATGCTAACAGCGCCCCATAGCCGTCAGCTGTGAACATCAGAACCAAAAGCGCCTGTTTGCAAAGTCTCCAGCGCTTCGTGCCGTGTAATCCAGCCGTGTGCTCAGGAACACGCTTCAGTCTGAGTGGAACAACAAACGTCTCCTTTGCTCCTTCACGACAGCGGAGAACGAAAGGATTGAAGTTCCGTCTTAGATCCGAGCGTTGGTGGACTACTGAGCGTACGGCTGGATGAAGACCTGGATTATACAGACCATGAGCCACGAGAGGCTGGACACGGGTTTGTGGACAGTTTCGATGTGGTTAGCCGTCAGTCCCCACTAGCTTCAAGCTACAGATACGTGGCTGGCTCTTCCTGCGCTCTGTCATGCAAATGTGGTGCAGGAAGTTTAAAAAAACAACAACAAAAAACCCACATCTCTGTGAGTTCAAGCTATTGACAGTTCTTGAGGGGCAAAACAAGCTTTTAGGGTGAAGAATTTCTTTAGCATGTAGCTTCAAGTGTGAAGTGGACCCATCTGGTCCGGTGCAGGGTCCTGCTCCAGCTTTTAGGATTTTGTTTTCCCGCCAGGATTTATTTTAGACATCCATGTTTTTGTTTTAGTGGTGATATTTGACGCTTGTTTTTATTTGTTTTAACTTGGTTTGGTCTGAGTTGCTGAGGTCGCCACAAGTCTTTGACCGGCATGAAGAACTGGACTGGTGGTTCTGGTAAAAATCCCTTATCCTTGTGCTGGTACCTGAGTGTTGAGAGGCTGCTGATCCCCACCACCTCTCTCTCCTCTAGCCTGGTTTAAGCCTGGATTTGTCCTCTGATTTAATCTGGGTTGTGAACTCCAGCAAGGGTCATTCTGCATGTATTAGGTTTCATCATAATTAGATTAATTTAGATTATTTTAAGGACCAAGAGACCACGTCTCTCATTATTCTCAGGACTGTGCTGTGGGAACCGACTGGTTTAAAGAGGAGTTGAGTCTCTGGGTGATGGTCCCAACGTGGTGGCATCAAACCAGTAACGGCTCCTTCAGTCCTCTGGTCCACTGTGACTTTAATCTGGAAACAACAGCTTTATTTGCAAGAGTTTGAATTTATGGTATTTTTAATTTTTTCTCTTCACTTTGAAATAATATTCAGTATCTTGTTCTTACTGTCAGGCAGTTCGGTGGAGCAGTGGTCCTCACTGTGGCCACTGTGGGCGTGGCTGGGAGAGCCAATGGTTGTCTGTCTCTATGTGTTGGCCCTGCCATGGACTGGTGACCTGTCCAGGGGGAAGGCTGCTGGGATAGGCTCCACCCCCACCACCCTCAACAGGAGAAGAGGGGGAAGATGGATGGATGGATGGATGGAGGGATGGATGGTTCTTATTGTCAGCCTGCAAAATCATATGCTATGCAGTAAAACTGTGGAAAACTGCTTTATAACTTATTGTATTCATCCATCCATCCATCGTCATCTTCCGCTTATTCCTACACATTAAGGGTCGCAGGGGGGGGTGGAGCCTATCCCAGCGTCAACGGGCGAGAAGCGGGGTTCACCCTGGACAGGTCACCAGTCCATGGCAGGGCCAACACATAGAGACGAACAACCATTCACACTCACATTCATACCTACGGTCAATTTAGAGAATCAATCAGCCTCGTCCCCAAATTGATGTTTTTGGACTGTGGGAGGAAGCCGGAGTACCAGAGAGAACCCACACAGGAACAGGGAGAACATGGAGACTCCACACAGAAAGATCCTGTGCCCAAGCTGGGACTCGAACCCAGAACCTTCTTGCTGTGAGGCCACAGTGCTGACCACTGCACCACCGTGCAGCCCCTTATTGTATTCATTTTGGAAATACAAACAAACCTCACTTCCCCATTTTCTTCCATGGTGGGAGCTAATAAAACCCACCGAGTTACCTTAAAGAACACAAAATACCAAGTTCTGTGTGTGTGTGTGTGTGTGTGTGTGTGTGTGTGTGTGTGTGAGAGAGAGAGAGAGAGAGAGAGAGAGAGAGAGAGAGAGAGAGAGTGGGCAGAGGGCCATCATTTCTATTCATTTTCCTAAAATGTCTCGTGAGGTCCATTCAACCCACCTGAACCCAAACACTCTCTTCAGAGGATGTGAAAATACTCCGTTTGACATCATCCATGATGATGACGATCCTGACTCATTTTTAGGTTTCACAATAATTCATCACAGAGAAATTTCCAAGCGGTTTGTGCTCTCATGGTCCTGAAGCCTCGTCTCGTGACATCATCACGACGTGACTGCGTTATGGCAGCAGTGAACTTCCATATTTACCTGGCAGCCATATTGGATGTGGGAGGACACTTCATTGAAGAGGACCTGGCCGCCATGTTGGATTCTACCTGAAAGGACGACGGTTTCACTGGTCAGCGAGGGGTTAAGTCTCAGTGTGAAGCTGAACTTCCATGTCTCAAACTTTTAAAGCTGAATTTTGAAAATGCTCACATGATCGTACGCGTTTGCTCTTTGACTTCCACATTCAAAGGGATGAAGCAGAAGTACAAGTTCAAAAAGTATAAGTATTAGACTTGCTGTTAATGAGGTTTTTAAACGACTAGGTTTGTTTTCATTAGAAGGACTAAATAACCATTACCTTGAGCTCATAGTGGGATGAACCCATCCTCTCAAATACACCTGAACGTTCTCCCTCTCAGTGGACTCATGGAGTTTACAAAGTAGCACTTTGACGGAGGTTTCCAGCAGGTGTTTGTGAACTTTTCGATGAACCTGGTTGTGTGTGGATGGACGCTGGTGGACACGTCCTGGGGTTGTGGGTGTCATCGTCCTTCCTGCGTGGTTGGTTCTGAAGTTGAGATGTTTAATGTTGCAAAGGCGCAAAATTAGAATGAAAATAAGGTGCGACCTCTGTGTTGAAGCGGAGCTGCTCTACTACCGAGCAGGAACAAAGCTGCTGCACCTCCGCAGCGCAGTAACCCAAACCGCTGGGATCTGTGTATTGAGGGTTTGTGCTGTTTATCTGAACTCTGCTTATGCAGCTTTCAGATGTGATCCAAGGTGCCTCAGATGTAATCCGTCTCTCCTCCAGAGCCCCAACAGCTGCTGAAGTGCAGGTCTGAGCTCCCTGGTGGTTTTGCCAGTAAAGGAACGCGCGGTACATGGGCGGATCTGCTGCCTCCCTCGCCGCTCTGGATGGGAGAAACAGAATCTCATCTGGGAAGTAGAACACCCTCGTCGAGCCCACCAAGGCCTGTTCCTGGTAACCCAGAGACGCCTGCTGGCACGGCATTAAACACATAGCTGGAGTGCGAAAGTGGATATGAGGTTTGCAGCTTGGGCTCTTTACCCAATTAGACTGGATCATGGAGGCGAAGCAAAATAGGGTGAAGTTTTTACAGTACCACAGGGGTCTTTGGATGGATGGCTCTGTTTGGGGGGTTTCAGAGTGGGGGACTCACTGCTCCCCACTCTCTTTTATCATGGCCTGTCAGAGGAGCCACACAAACATTCTGTCCACTGAGAAACCTCAAGATCAATAAAAAGGGGCTCAATTAAAAACCAGATCTTTATTTTATTTGCATGTCCACATATTACACGTTCACGTCAGAGAGCTGCTGTACAAAAACAAGAAAAGCTTACATGATAATAAATAGCCAGACAGAGAGAGCCTAAAAGGAAGTGAGTGGCTGAGAGAGAAGATGGTGGCTAATAGAATATATTACACCTCTTTTGTTTTCAACATTACCTTCTTTTATTGCATTTGCAAAATCCTGCTCAGGCGCCATTTGTGTGAGTCCTGATGCGACGTGACAAACACGAATAAATGTGTGATGAAATGTTGACAGTGCCAGAGAGGCAAGTGGAGGAAAACGGTGAGTTTAATTGTGTACGTGACCAAATGGAGCTCCATCACGTTTGTTTTACAACCATCATCTGTGCTGGAGGCGGAGGCGGCGGCGGCGGCAGGGGGTGATGACCTTAATATATCAACAAACATCTACCAGCAGAAACACTCAGCTGTAAAATGACCAACTGAAAACACATAAGAGCAACGTACGAATCGTCAGCCGTCGGTCCGCTGCCCCCCTACTGAGGGCTGTTGGTGATCGCCTTGAGTATGTCACACGTGTTCTTGGAGATGACCTCCTTCAGCTTCCGTACACGGCGAGGGCTGGAAGGGCCCACGTAGCTCTGCGGCTGAAGTACGGCCATGCCGTCATTGACGTTGCCCATGATGATGACCTGGCCCTCGGCGGCGGCGCCCGTGATGTT